>NW_026558104.1:0-38565 GCF_026930045.1 Uloborus diversus | reverse complement strand
TCAATTACTTTCTTTAAAAAAATGTGCTTCTTAGTTTTTGATTCCCTGTTACTTTTTATTTCATCCAACTGTAGAATGAATGCAGAAATGAACTGCTTTTTGCTTTACAAAGCAACTTTTAATGAATTTAACATGTATGTTTTCTAGAATTTCGTTGTCTTATTAATATTTTTTGGTCTTCGAAATTTTGATCTACTTTGAAGATTAAAATATTTTTATGAGTTTTTTTTAAAAGATCCCTAATTTTTGGCCTGAGTTTCCTCTTTCTATCTCATATGAGTAAAAATGAGTAAAACTTGATTTATAAAAATGTCAGAATTGATCATGAGCTTCGCCAAAAACTTCCTGCCCCCCCCCCCCCCCAAGGTTAATGGCATACCTCTTCAAGTGCTACAGATCACTCTTCCCACAAACTAATAACAAATACCCTCTAAAAAGATCCCCCATAAAGTTTCAATGGTGCAACACTGCACCAATGTGCCCCCCCCCCCCCCCCACTGGTTGACACCCCTGATATTTTGTTGTAATGCAGTACAAATTCGTAAGCTGTGCCTTTGATACATCTCATGTCCCCTCTGTTACCCTTTAGATTTCCCATTTATATAAAATGTGTTTATGATTTAACCTTTCTATGGATGATATTATTACTTGAAATACAGTGATTTAATAAAAAAATACCAAGTATTTTTTAAAGAGCTCCAATTCACATACTTTTGCATAAATTATAGTGCTTTTCAAATTGTGTTGACATTTTACTCCCCCTCTGTTACATACATGCAATTTAATTACGGAGGTTAAATAAGGATGGAATTTCAATTTTAGGGTCAATTTATTAAGCATTGTTCTTTTAAAATATTACATTTATCTGTATTTTTTTGTCGTAGAAAGTGTTGTGTAATTTTTGAATCACAATACAGTGCCAGATGTCCCCTCTGTTACGTTTGGAACTCACCATACTAGAAAATCCCCCTTCAAGATATGACGGGCGAAATTGCTTCTACATTTAACGAAGCAATTGCCTGTTTGGTTATATTTTGATAGTTGAAATTTTTAACCCTAACTCCAGTGGATTAACCCTAAATTCCAGTAAATAGCTTTCATTGTTGTCCATTTTTTCGTTTTTTCATTCCCCTAAAAAGACACAGTTATACCAGTAAAACAGTTATATATATATACGTTACCGGATCCAGTTCAGCCTCGCCACAACAAAGCCTTTCGCTGCAGTTTAAACATTGCGAAAACATATTATCAAGTTATCATGCCGTAGCACGAGTTTCGTTATTCATGACGTGAGGAGCATTATTCGATCATTGGCTTTTATATATATGACGATACCTAAGTAATATATCAAAAGTAAAAGCAAAGAAAAATATAATTACATACTACATAAAAATAACGCTTGAGTTCAACTCTGTGGGGAAAAAATGGTACATTACCTTTTAGTTTTGTTGTTTGCTAGAGGCTATATAAAAGAAAGAAAAGGTTTTTAAAATTTCTTTGGAACAAAATATTTTTTTCGCAAACATTTTATTTCAAAAGATTTCATTTTCTAGTAGTCGAAACTTTTTCAGCAGCCTCTCTGAAAATAAACTTGTCTCCTTGCATTCTAAAGGCAATGATCTGTCATCTACCTTTTATGTGGCGGCCAGAAACCCTAGAGGGATCTTGGAGATGCATTCAAAAGAGAATGCAGGAGTTCTTTTTTTTTTTTTTTTTTTTGTCTAAGCGTAACAAAGAACTAGATTTTTGAAAGGCAATACACTGAATGAGCATGATAAAGAAAGATAAATAAAGTGAGTCTGAAAGAAAATCAGACCCTGTTGAAAAGTATGTGCCGTAATAAAATTTAAACTCCTTAGAGATTATTTTCTTTAAACTCTTAATTTATGACTTTTTTTTTTTTTTTTTTTTGAAAAACTAAATGCAACTCTCAAGATATTTTAAGTCTGAACGGCAGATATGTATTAGCATTTATCTGTATAAGAATTAAAACGTTTACCGTTATAAGAGAAATGTATTTGAGTCTGATGATGTTTAACTAAAGGAAACTTTTCCATGAATAAGTTTTTTGAAGCAAGCAACAAAATCTGCACAAATTCTTTGCTTGTCTAAAATAATGATTTGATATAATTGCTGGTGAAATGCTTGTCAAATTTTAGTTGTCAACATCGTATAAATTTGCACATTTTTTGAGGAGGAAAAACATGTCATGGTGTAGCCATCTTGCGCATTGCGGTGATGCACTTGTTTTGCATTGCGTTGAATTATTGCAAAGAGCCGAGTTTAAGTGGAAATAGGTAGAACCGTTTAGAGTAATTTCAGCTCCTGCATTTATGGTGCTCCAATTATCATATTTTAGTGTATTTGACTTAGAAAAAAACTGTAAATGCTCAATTCTATAATCTGCTGACAAGTTCTCAACTTCAGCTGTCTAGTTTTTAGTTTTAAAATAATTGATGACGACATTGTACACAGTATACTGTATAATATAAGTAGTTTTGAAGTCACTTCCTGTGCCTAGGGTCTCAATCCCGAACTGTCTGAGCGATTGCATGACAGATATGACGTTACACCGTATGACTACCACCTTTGTTCCGAGGTTTGTTGAAAAGTTCACGTTTCGTATTTTTAACATAACGAATTGTAGATACTTGTAGTAAACTTCAAAATAACTTCACTGTGATTTCAGTAAGATATCGCCCTATAGCCAGGGATAAGGCAGAAATACATTAAATACACCGCCGCCTCAGTCATTCCAGTCGAGAACTGCAGTTTCGTGCTTATTAGCACTCATGAGTCCAGTTTAGGAAGTGACTGAGCTGGAGGTAGAAAACCTCTTAAGGAAGCCAAGAGTGCCAAACAAACTGGTAGCTAATACAGTATTAGCGCTGACCAGAGGAGTGACTGAAGTAATGGTTCGGTTCAACTCGAAGATTGAAGATAAGGCATGGTAATTTGAGTAAGTTACCGCGCTATAGCCATGGCTAAGGCTGAAATACATGAAATACATATACCTTCAGCTCATTCACTTCCTAAGCCGGGCTAATGAGTGCTAATAAGCACGAAACTGCAGTCCTCGGCTGGAATGACTGAGCTGGCGGTATATTTCATGTATTTCTGCCTTAGCCCTGGCTATAGCGCGGTAACTTACTGAAATTACCAATGCCTTGCCTTCAATCTTAGAGTTCAACCGAACTATTGCTTCGATCACTCGTCTGGTCGGTGCTAATACTGTATTAGCTACCAGTTTGTTTGGTAATCTTGGCTTCCTTAAGAGGTTTTCCACCTCCAGCTAAGTCACTTCCTGATAAGTGCTAATAAGCACGAAACTGCAGTCGTCAGCTGGAATGACTGAGCTAGCGGTGTATTTCATAAACTTCGCTGCGACTTTAACTTCTGTCAAAAGACGAAGAGTGGGGCCCTAGTTTTCTGACTGGGCTGTCAGGTCCTCGTCGGACCTGGAGACGGCAGCATCTTTGAAACCAATCCGTTAGAATGCAAGATCAAATGCTTTTCCGCAAAAAAAAAAAAAAAAAAAACAAGCGAACTGATAAGTGTACAGTAAGATATTTTCACTATTAGTAATATTTATCTACATTTTATGGGACGTCTGAAGAAATTAGTTTTTAGATTTTAATCAGTGTGAGGAAAAAAAGAATCTTGGACAGTCCAGATGGATTTATTTCATTCATATGCAATTCAAAACACGGATAAATGAATTTTTCCAAAGAGGAAAATTAGAGCTGAATGATCTGGGAAGACTTAACTACGCAGGAAGCATTTCAGCATTTCTCCAGTATAAAGTAAATATTTGGCGGGCGAAGATGTACTGGCACAGAAACCTTTAACATATTTACTGATGATTTCATAGAGACTGATTCACCGAGTACATGCCAATATGAAGTATTCTTCTATTACTATACTGAACTAGGCGATTGCGAATACACGGAATCATTTGCCTGAATCCAATATCTACACTATAAAGTCTTTCTTTGAGCATGACAAAAATAATTTTTAATGCTCAGTAATGCGCAGTTAATTCTTAGTTTCAGTGGGCCTACATGTATGTTCAATACAACACAAAAATTTTAGCAAATGTATGAATAAACAAAAAGTTCCTAAACGGGACTACGTTTTTGTATTCCAGTTTCGATTATCTAATATCAGCTATGTTTTCTCCCCCAAGGTGTAGGTTAAAAATTATTATTTTCAGCATAACTTTTTCATCAATGAAACATTTTTCTGAAACTAAAAGACATATTAAAGAAACATTTTAAGCCATTAGTTAACACCAAAAAGGGGATGGAATTTATTTAATTAAATTGGATATTTACTTAGACATAAATAAAAGCACAAGTCAGAAACTTTTCTCAAATACGATTCTACCCTAATTAGATGCTTTTGCCCAAGTACTTTTTGAACTGTACCAAATTCCCTTATTAATGATCAGAGAATCGCGTTAAGAGTCTTCTATTTAATGCACTTAGTCCTGACTAAATTACGGTTTCGCATCCTTTTAGGTATCTGAATCAGCTCTTTCTGCTACCATTCCATAGTGGATGTGACAATCCTGTAAATGGCCGAAAATTTCCTTCATGCAGTGCAATAAAAGAATTACCTTTTCTTAGGAAATGCGATTTCCCTTGAAGCGAAAGAACTCGCCTTTTGGTATTCAATAAGACGAACTCTCTTTTATTCTTAGATACTTTTTACATTATATGCCAAAAAAATGGGAGGTCAGTACGTGACAATTTTTTACTAGTTTAGTTGGTATTATTTTACGGGAAATATAAAAGTGGTGGCAAATAATATTTTTGTCAATAAAGTGAAAGTAATTTAAACGGGTCGTTTGAGTACGTTTTGATTTTAATGCCATAAATATTTTTGATATCGAGACATTTGACGTTTAAGAAATTCACAAATAATTTTAAAAAAGTTTATTTTTATGTCTCTCTGCTTTAAAATCTTTAAAATTGCATGTCGTTCACGCAAATGTCTAAGATCATTACTATCACTAGTGGTTGCAATTTTGGAACATTCTTTAGAGATTTATTTTATAAATAGGTGATCAATATTTCTTCTACCCCAAATCATCAAAAGCTACTGTTTGCATTAAAGCAAGTCGTTTCTGCATAAAATAGAGCAAAACTGCTAGTATTCGACCATTTTGCGGAAGTTTCTGCAAGTTCTATTTAGGTTTCTTGATACAATCACAGGAAGAAAAAAAATAAAATTTTCCGACTTGGCAATAAATATATCAGGATTAATAATATACAATCATTTTTTATTTATATATTTACTATTCTACAAATTATTTTCAATAATATTTCAAAAACGTGATTTTATTACTAATTGACCACTTCTATTCAGAAAATCACAAGTGTAAGTTAGTAACTGGGGCACCTAGGTAACTTTACATAGTAAAAACCAAGTTTTTTTTTTTTTTAAATTTTTAATCTGACCATAGCTTTGTATGTACGTTAAAAAAACATCGATCCAAATGGAATTTTAACCGAGTAAAAAAAAAAACTTTTGCATTTAGTAGCAGCAAAATATACCAACAAACGGAGAACACGTGTATTCCGCAATCTGTTTATTTGTGCTAAACAACCGCTGGATATTTCCTGTTACCACTGTATAATATTTCAACCTTTTCAAACTTCTCTAAAATAGTTAATGGTGGGAGGAGCGTGCGAGAAGCAAGAAGAAGAAAAAAACCACTGTATAATTAGCAATAAATAAATATGCTTTTAGCGGGAGTATCTAGAAGCTCACACCTTTGAATTGAAAAAGGGATTTCTTGAAACCCCGAAACACGTGTATTCTGTAATCTGTTTATTTATGATAAACAACGCTGGATATTTCCTGTTACCACTGTATACTATTTCAACCGCATGAACTCCTCGTGCTCCTGATAGTGAAAAATTATTATATTGGTTTCTTATCAATTTATTTTGATACTAGTCGTATCTGCACGGCTTTGGCCGTAGTGGAATATGAAAAGGTCATTTGGTTTGCCATATATTTACTTATATTAAGTATTTTTTAAAAAGATTTCTTCATTTTTTGGCAGATTTGAAAGCATGTAGCTTAATAGATAACATAAACCAGCAAAAGCCCTAGAAATATTTTTAAAGAGGAAGGAAGTTTTTCTCCTCCTTGCTTAAAATGCAATATAAGACATTTTTCCAAAATTGAACACTATCGAAAGAAGGTTGTAATTTAATATTTTACTAATTTACTGAACTCAATAATTTACTGAATTCCATAAAAACTAAGAAAATAAAAGCAGTCGGCTTTTCCTTAACAGTTAGAATATTTTAATTTATCCTTTTCAATTCAAGAAAAGGATTCATCGCATAAACAAGCACATTTTTAAGAATGGTTTTAAAAAAAAAGTAACGACGACGTTACCATGGTAACATATAAATTTAATTTTCGCTCCTAAAACAATTTCCATTTATCCATTATTTTTGATTTTATTCTCGAGATTAATCATTTAGATACCTTTGGTCTGCTTAAGATAAACCTTGGAAGTTGGATTTATCAAAATAATTTTTACAGCTCTGCTAATGCTCGTAACTTCAAACGAACTTCGTCTTAACGAGAAAATTCCAAGCTTTTGAATGAGCTAAAACTTTTGTGGCTGAAATATTTATCCCCATATATTATCAAGTTTATGTGAAAAATGAGTTTAACAATGGAATAAAAGAAAAATGGAATCGATTTTGTGTAAAATCGTTTCGAGGTGCCAGGGCCGGATCAAGGAGTCGGAGGCGCTTAGGCGTTAGAAGAGATGGGGCCCCCTAGAGCCTTCGCGAGGTCAGAAAACAGGGGCGGGGGTCTGTAGCGTCTAAATTGTTTACATCATATCCGCAACACATATAGTTTTATTGAATACAAACAAGAAAGGAGCCCCACTCCCCCCCCTACCTTTTTTTTTGAAAAAAATAGAACTTTTTTTTGTATTTGCAACTTTGATATTTCCCCGGGGCCCCTCAGGACCTCGGAGCTCCTAGACTATACTTCCTACATTGCCTATTTGGTAATCCGGCCCTGCGAGGTGCACAACTCAATGCTAGAAACTAATTTTATTCCAAATTTCAGTAAAATCGGCCGAGCGGTCTAGGCGTTACAGAGATTCAGTCAGAGAGACATTCGTCTTTATTATCTGCAAAAAGAGAATTGGCTCTCTGTAAAAATTTGCCGTCAAAAGTGCGTGTTAACAAAACTGGCTTAATACATGGTTAATGAACTTGTTTGATACATATGTATGAGGATCAAGGGAGTATCTGAACGGAGGGGGGATACATCCCTCCTGAAACTGATAAATTTTCTTGTTTTGGCCATAGAAAAGGATTGAAACTAACCGTACCTGCATTTTTTTCTCTGGTTACGACACTGTTAAAAATGCATATGGTGCCTCTTTTTTTAGTTTTAATTTTCATCCACCAAAGCCATTCGAGCACAATTTTAAGAATCATTATAAATGGGAACTACCCAATCTCTCTCAATTAAAAAAAGCATGATAAATAGCTCACTTAAATTAAAAAAAGGGATTTATTGAACTGTTCGCCTTGAAATAACTAAGTAAATAAAATGAAAAACTATTTAAAAATCAACTTGTGTTACATAATATTTACATAGTCAATTTTTCGAAATTTGTTCTGTAGACCTTTATTTTTATGACTCACGAGGCTCCACTATAGTGTCATACCTCCTATTTTTTCCCTACTCACCTAACAATCTTATAAGTCTTGGGTTTACCCCTTAAATGCAATCTAAGTTCAAGTTTTCATTTGTAGAATACCACTTGTGCCTTGAGAGGTTTTTTTTTTTTTTTTCGTGCAATAAACTCAAATCCTAATTGGACAAAAATATGTTATCATTTTTCATTTGCTTCGAAAAATTAATGAAAATGATGATGCTTTTTTTTTTTTTTTTTTTCAATTTTCAATAACAGCTGAAGCATAATCTAGGGTTAAATGCATAAACATATTATTCTCTTCGAACTATCATGAAAAAAGTCTTTCGCGTGATTCTTCAAAAAGGCTGAAATGAAACCTTTTTTTTCGACGCATTTCACATAAAAATTAGTAAAAAAACAAAACAAAATATGTTTGACATTTTAGGAGAAGAGAAAAGAAATATTTATGAGGAAAACAAGATCAAGTACATTAAATCATCGTTAAAATTCTCCCCCTAGTATTTAAACATGGAAGCATTCCTCAATTTATCTTTTCTTTATTAATCAAATAAAATGCAAGCGCTTTGTTGACATCATACAAGCAATTTCCGTTTCTCTTATTTGCATAATTGAATACATAACATTTATTTTCTTGCCTTTTGGTGATTCGCTAGTCATTCGGATTCTGCACATTTATTTATTTTCTTCATAAAAACGTGTTACGGTACATGATCTATTTTGTGTGTGTTCAGATATCGCATGTTATGTTTGAAGGGTATTCCTTTTTTTTTTCTTTTTTTGTAAAAAATTTTTTTGAATAACTATTTTTTTATTTAAAAATCAAATTTAGCAAATTTGACATTATTTTTAAATTTCAATACATATTACGCATTGCCAAATAACAGAATACGCATATCACATTATGCCTCACTCCAGAGTCCCCGATATCTATCAATATTTGTGGTTTTACAGGTCGGATGGGGCTTTGAGGATAGATCTGCTTTTTTTTTTTTTTTTTTTTTTTTTTGAGCAATCACGATCGCTCGTTGCTTTCATTTGACTGTATTGATGTCCTATGATTTTATTCTCCCCCTGCCAAGCTCTGCAGCACCACCGTCGACCGGCTCCTCACGATGCTGCTCCTCTAGTGAAAGCCGTCTCAAGGTTACGTCCATATCCTACACTTACACGCATACATACACGCACCTACACACACACATATATACACAGAGTTCCACACACACAAACACATACACAAACACCTACACACACATATATACACAGAGTTCCACACACACAAACACATGTAAACACACATACATACAGACACACAAAAACATACACACACCTACACATACACACAACTACCCACACATACGCACCCCCCAAACAAACACACATACACATAACTACCCACACACACATGCCTACACACATAATATACCCCCCACACACACACGGCTACACACACACACTCGTGATTGCGAAAAACATAATTTGAATTTAAGATGTCAAAGTTCAAATTAATTTATTTTATTAATGTTTTTTTTATCCAGACCAGAAGCTGAATAGTTCCTAGTCCAACACCTCCAGAGATATTGGTTCACTTGGAAGTTTTCGTGACCATGACATAGTAAACGTCCCCCCAGTTCCCGTTCACAAGCACGGAGCATCTTCGATCGACTGGCATCGAACCCCCTTCGGTGCGAGTCACCGGTCAGGAAAACACATATCGGATAAGCATGCGGCATTCTTTAAAATATCTTTTGCTGGTCTTTTGCTGAACCATCTGAAGTGTTTTTTTTACCCCCCCCCCCCCCCTTCTCCCTCCCCGTAAGGTCAAAGATGAACTTTCAATGAAAAACCAGTAAATTTAAATCAGTGAATCCAAGTACTAAACACAAATGAGTTTGGGGGAATGACAACTAAGTAAAAACGACCCGGAGGAAGCGCCCTCTTCATAACATCAATGGTAGAGAGACACTAACTTCTCCTTGACTTATATTTGAATATTAGGTTGTGACTGTGACAGAGAACACGTCAGGTCACTTTCAATACCGAACTCGATATTTTTGAATAATGTAGGCTAAAGTTGAACATTTATATTCACAGATATACATGAAAAATAAAAGACAACACCTACCCCCCCCCCCCCAACCACACAAAAAAAATAACTGAAAGAGATGCCAAAAACATTTACATGTAAGTTCAAAAGTGATTAAAGAATAGTTAGTTTCAATTTTACTTTATTTCTTTTAAACTTTTATGGCTTCCTTGAAACTTTTCCTGAAGAGACAGGCGATACGAGTTAAAAATCCCTAAAATAATAAATTCTTTTCTGTAAATATTAAATATGGTTTTAAGGTTAATTCAATTGATTTATTGTTGTAGAGAAAAATATTTCATACAATAAATAACAGATCGTAACGACGTATCCCCGCGCTTTGCTCAATTGTAAAATGTGATAACCTTAATGCTGGTACTCGTTGCAGTAACGCGAAAGCAATTTAAATCCGATTTCTTTCTTGAAATGGCGTTAGTACTAGCACATCTGCAATCTTATTTTCTAATCTTTTTTTTTATTTTTATTGAGCAATCAAGATTGCTTATTGCTTTCATTTGAATGTTTTGATGTGCTATCATTTTATTTTCCCGCCAGCACCCTCTGCAGCATCACCGTCGACCGGCTCCTCACGATGCTGCTCCTATATCGAAAACCGTCTCCAGGTTGCATCCATATGCTACACACACGCGCATACATACACAACTACACACACACACACGCACACCCACAAATGCATACACCTACACACATACAGAAACACATACACACACAAACACATACACACCCCCCCCCAAGCACATACACACACAAACACATACATACACACACACGCATACATACAGATACCTACACATACATACAGAAACCTACACCTACACACACAACTACACATACACACACAACACATACATACACACACACGCATACATACAGATACCTACACATACATACAGAAACCTACACCTACACACACAACTACACATAATTACCCACACACTCATCACACTCATGCCTGCACACAGACACAAACACATTCCCCACCACAAACAAACACTCATACACACAACTACCCACACACTCATACCTGCACACAGACACAAACACACATGCCTACACACACATCACACACACACACACACACACACACACACTCGTGATTGCGAAAAACATAATTTGAATTTAAGAGGTCAAAATTTAAATTATTATTTTTTCTTTTTTATTTATTTTTTATGAGATGTTTTGGAACGTTCTTTAGGTTATCGATAATACAGATATTCCAAATTAAAATCACTTTAAGATCAGGATATACGAAAAAAATAAAAAAAAATTTGAAAATCCTACATGAAAAATTGCTCTAAAAAATTGACTTCAAAAGCATTCTTAATATGTTGAAAACTAAATGAGATATTTTTTTGCTTCTCTCAGTGTATTTTTCCGTCGTTTTCTGATTTTTTTCTCTCACACTTGCCTTTTTTTCTATCAAAATCCCTCCCTGGAGAAATATTAGCTTAAAATAACGGTAATTTATTTTGAAGCCTTTTTCTTTCTTTCGGAAAGCTTCTTTTCAAAACATGTTTTTAAATATATCTTATAGATTAAAGTTTTTTATTTTTTATTTTTACAGAGTTAAGTATCATGACCCAAAGATAGGAAGGACTGGTGTTTGGTGCTTCTGAAATCAAGGATTATGGAAAATCAATGTTGCATAATAGGGGGACGTTTTCACATATTATTTAATTTTTTCCCGTTTAAAAAAGGAAATGTAATTGGAAGCAGTTGTTTCCTGAATAGATGTTAAATATGTAATTATTCATGTTTTTGCATCAAAATGCAATTGAATTAACTGTTCTGTTATATTTCAGTGTCATTTGAAGGACTATACGTAATTTTACTAATAACGTTTAATGTTTCAATTATAATTTACTTAAATATTTATTTCTTTAACTTCCAATTCAGCGACAGTAACATCAGGGCATATTTATTTACTATTTTCTTGAAGGAGATTAATACTAAAATTACAAAAGAATTACCATTAATTCTTTGAGACATGTGCCTACTCCGCACTAAAGTTACTTTTTGCATCTGTACAGAGGAGTCAGAGAAAACTAAATTTTTATTGTTGTTGTCTTGTGCCGGCTAGGTGGGATAATTTGAGGTGCGCTTCTTCACTTTTAAAACTGCATCGTAATTTGGTATGAAGTCCAACTTCTACACTACACGCATGCCATAAGAAAGCTTCTTCACTTGTATATTAGTTCTTTTTATTTAGTTCTTTTCATTGTTTGTTATCTTATTATTGTTATTGGTTTTTGTAATTATCAAAATTGTTCTAACGAGTGTCGCTAGTGATCTGTTCTGTCCCCCCCAGTCACCACATCCGGTTAAACCCTCACCGGGGTTGGTACAGTGGTGATTGGTGGGGTTTAAATAAATAAATAAATAAATGCCATAAGAACCCGTTTATAGTGTAAGCAACAAATCACATCACATCATCACATTTACACAAAGAAAATACATGAGAGAGAAGTAAATCCATTCCCGAGCTGAATTCGAACCCAGGACCTCCCCATCGCAGTCAGACTTCTCTGATCACTCGACAAGGCGGACGGCTAATGTTTGATCAAGAATGTTTTTTGTTTTTATTGTAGCAATAAGTATATCCTATTTTGTTGTTTATAATATTTTACCCTTTCTTCTTGACTTAACCCCGATTAGATGCCGCACCACTTGCATTTCTTGCCGTTATTTATAGAGAACAGTCAAGTTATTTTTGTGCGCAAAATGAGTTGCGTCAACTAGTGTATGGTGTGGGTCCCAATTCGATGATTTATTTTTAGTTGCTCACTCTTTTTCTCTTTTCAATTGAATGCCTTATGTCCCCACAAAGATTTTTTAGCACTTTATGCTAAATTGTCTGTGTACTGGATCATTCCGTATTAAATCAACAAATGAGACGTCCGCACCATTTTTGTTTTAGATGAAATTTTGAAGGTACTATGAAGCAATCTTTTTTTTCTAAAACTATTATTTATTTCTTGAAAAATGATTGTTCCTGACACATAGCCATTTGTTTGTTTCACAGATGAGAAGAATTTGACATTTTTGACACTTTTTCTAATGTTCTCAGTAGTTTTTTTAATTAGTAGGGGGATCAAATACGGCTTAAAGGTACGATCTTTTATTTGTACGCTATAAGAAGTAGTTTAAGTTGAACTTAACTAGACCTGGTGATCTTTTCTGCGCGAAATCTTTCATTACAAATCTTTCTTGTATATATTTTTTAATCTCACAATTTGTTAAATTTCAAATTATCTTACTAAACTTAAAATCACAGTACATATTTTTATGATAAAGCATTTAATGTGCTTGAGTACAAAACTTTTATTTCGGGTTCGATTCTAGGTAGCTGGTCACAGTCGACACATTCGTTTAACCCTACAGGGGCTGTAAAATGAGCACTAAATTTATTGGTGAAAGTCTATGCATGAAGTCTTATTACGTAGTGGTCGATTGACGCCGGAAATCAACAGGTTCCGAAAGTGGCATTCGATTATGTGCGTCAACTCAAGGCTTGATAGTGCTATGAGATCTCTTTGTTATCACGCCACAATATATACATACAAATGTATTAAGTGCATAGAGATAAATTTTTAAATCTTTTAGCTTTTATTCAATTTTATTCAGTTGCTTGTTTAATAGCGTATTAAACATATTTTTGAAATGATGTAATCAACAAAAAAAAAAAAACCCTAAATGCTAGGCTAAACGCTGGCAGAAAAGTCCTGATGTAAACATACTCTCAAAAACCCCAAATGTTCCAAGGATGTTTTTTGCACATCTAGTTCAAATATGAATGTCCTTCACTTTCCATTCACTAACTCGAGTTTGTCTTTTTAGTACACCTGTGTAATCACTTGAAATCGAAGTTTTGTTTTAGTTTTCAAATACGTATATCCGTTTTATTAAAGATTAGGGAAGACGATGAGTAGGGAAGAAGTTTTCGTATTGTTAAGACGTCATAAGACCGGAGGAGATGTTCTTTTGGGGGGGATTGAGGATGGAACCGCAAAACATTATTTTGCTTTATAGCCTGGTGTAGTGTTCTACAGTAGTAAGAAGGTCAAATCTGTTACCAAGCAAGCAGAAATCTTACGCAAAGTGTATGATAGTTGCTAAAATAAGAACTTGACTCGCCTGAAAACATGTTCCCGTACCAGTCCGATATTCACAAGGATCTATTCCGACACTAATCCATTCCTTTTAATTATGTTTTTTACTACTGCATCCTGTCCTCTGTTAATCAGTAATGAACTTGCTAAATAAGAATATAATTTGGAAGGCCAAATTTGAACAGTTAGATCGCTACCAATTTTTGGAAGACGTGTTAATCCATTCGTACTTGCAATGCTATGACAGTACTGGCCATACCATAATGATTAATGTAGCATTTATGGAAAATACATTTTGGAAATAAATATACTATTACAGAAACTTAAAAATAATTATCGAAACTAAAAGACTTGTTGTTGACAATAAAGAATTAAAATGCATTTTGGCATATTTTTACACAAAACTAAATTAATGAGATAAGCAGTGTGAACTGACCAAAGAATGACAGCCCTGCCCTCTGCCGCCCATCACCACGACCACGTTTCCCCGAAACCTGAAGCAGAAAAATAAAAAAATCTCCTAGTCATTTCTTTAATATACCAACAAAAGTGTTTTAAATAATAAAAGAAATACCTCAGATTTTATGCCATTGTAAAATTTTTCTAGGAAAATATGCATAATAACTATTTACCTATAGGACTACTCTACTACTTAGCGAGTCTGCAGGTTTTTGATCCCACAAGACTGTTTTTAATTATGACAAATAAAATTTAAAAAAAATTGAAATTTGAAAATTCTACTTTCCTGGATAATTTTAATAGCATTGAGCACTAATGTATTTTGATCAAATTTAATAAGTGAAATATTACACCACTAAAACAACACAATCGAAAATTATCTTTTAATCTTCCCCCTCATAAATATGCATGATCAAGATATGAATCTTTAATTACCAAATATTTATGAAAGGAAACAATCTTAATAATTTATTTCCAGAACAATTATTCCTCACAATACGTCTTTAACTGAAGCATGCGCTGATAATAATTGCTATAAGTCAATATTCAACCTAATCAACATGTTTTACCCCGAGGAAATCAAAGGTTATTTTCTTTTTTGGAAGGTAAGAAAATACAGTTATCAGGTAACGAAAGGAAAAGACGTTCAAATATTTCAATTGTTTTCTGCTTAAATGCACATTTAACATATTTTGAGCAAAACAGTTACAAATTATATTTATTGGAATAATTAAAATTATTGTCACGGAATATTATTTTAATTTTTAAGAATAAATACAGTAGAATGTTTCATTATTTAAAACAATAGGTCATAAAATACTGCCGATGCGCTGTTTTTACATAAAATATGATTTATAAAAGTACACTCATAGTACTTAAAGATATTTTTTAAAATGATCATTAAAAAACAAAGCAACAAAATAAATCCACCTTTTACGTGCATCACCTTTACTAGTGAATTAAAAATTGGAATGGAATCTAAAGAGTGCTATACTAGGAAAAAATGTACTTACTGCTGATGTATTTCTGCTGCAAAGATAATTTGCAGAACAATTCACATAAAAAAAACCTCCACATGATGTAATTTAAAAACACCACAGCGATTAAAAAAAAAACATCAAGTGTTTTGTTCTGTTGTTAATTTTCTTTCCAAACTCCGTCAAGAAAAAAAAATGAGTTTGCATCTTTTCTAACACACCTCACATTGTTCCGTTACTATAACTAGTGAACTGCTTGTGAAAAGGCGGTAAAAATAGTAAAAATATCTTTTAACTTCGACAGGATTGCAATCTTTCAGTAATGCATATTTAGGGGTTCCCCAATGTGTAAGTTAAATTTTGAACGCCAAACAATGCCTAACAGATGACGATATCAAATAAATACAGATAGCTTCAGCAGGGAAAAAAAGTATGCGCAAAGATAGAGAACGCATTGATAAAAAAAATAGAATTTAACTTCTGGTTAAGAAATTTAAAAGTAAAATTTGCTGCGTAATAATATAATTCGTTCGTGTGTAATATATGTATCTAAAAGTACATACGTTTGAGTATGCTTGTGGAATTAGAAAACAATTTGATAGTATTAGAATCATTTTTGTCGTCATGAAGTTGAAAAAAACTTTGTAAGAAGTCTTTTTCAACCTCTCACAACTGTTCAACTTCTCACAACTCAAAGTTGTGTCTTCAACTTTATGTGAAATTGAAAAAAAACTTGTTGGATAGCTCTAGAACTGATGCAAATTAATGTCGTTAGTAACTTCTTAATGAGAGATAATATGTACTAGATGATAAGTTGACATGGAACTTACAATGACTAGCTATGGTGCATTTTTTTCTAGAAAATACTGAAAATACTGAATAGACGATTTTCAAAACTATCAAGCCATTTTTATTTATTTATAAATAAATCGAGTGAAAAAAATGAATTTTACCACTGAGCAGACATTGGGAAAAAATATTATTTAAATGTAACAATCGCATTGAAGGTTGCAACATATTGCTCGGAGATCGTGAAATGCGCATGTTGTTACTTAAAACTTATATTGGTTGACATAAAGCTGACTTTCATTTTGAGTTTTTCATTGAATTTTCAGATCACGGAAACATTCTTACGGGCCGGAACACATTTTCTGAAACAAACTAATATTTATCGGAAGATTGCATTTAAGAGTGTTTGTAGTACTACTTCTGCTCAATTAAAATTTCTATGTATTTAAAGGTTATCTTTATTTTTTTTTCTCTCTCTCTGCTTTCTGTTTGATCAGAAAATCTTATCTTTAAATGAAAAAAACCCACTAATTCTGAGTAACTCGATTTGCGTTTATACTATTTAGGCTAATTTCAGATTTCCTAACTTGTTTGAAATATAATTTTAAATGTCTAATCTTGGCAAGTTAACTATGCGACTTTGTTTCTGTTTGTTTATGCGAATGAAACTAATTTTATTTGTATATGTAACGTCAGTGAATTGTCATCTACGTGCCCTGTTTCACAGCGTTAGTTCTCCTATTCGATTAAATCTTCACATAAACTAATAGGAGGGTTTAGCTCTTTTTTTTTTAAGTTAAATGTACATACAAGGCCTAGTAGAAAGCTGTTCAACTCTTGGTCGATGGAAAAAAATGACATATCTAGAGCGTTGAAAAAATCATCTCCCTCAACTTAGTCCCTTTTAGACTCCCAACAGTTCTCCTATTACTGTGCTGCCAATGTTAAAACATAAGTGGGGCTCAGTTCGGATGTCTTTGTAGTTAAATTGTCCCCTCTTGTCTGAAATCTTGTTCATTTCAATCGCCTCTGGAGTTTCGTTAACAACCAGAATACACAAGGGTATATAACTAAAGTAGGGAGCTTGTTAAACTACTCGTGTCTATTTTTTTGCCAAAAACCTCGAAATCGAGTGCGAGAAATGTGCTGTAAGATCGTGACCGAGTGCCATCTTTATCTAGTGAATAGTTCCCACTCGGCTGTCACCCAATTTCTGTTAAATGTTGATGTAGTAGCTCTTTTACAGTCTTTCGGTCGATTTCCTTAAAATTTAAAAAAAATGACGATAGCACTACACACAACGTCAATCAAATTGCTTTTGCTAGCTACTTACGCTATTAACAGACGGGAAAATATACACTAAACGGCACAAAGATTCAAAGTCATCTTATACAACAGCTGTTGATTCATATCCATCGGGTTTTCATACTAAAAAAAAAGACACGATAAGCATGTTGATTATAATATAATACCAATACAATTTGAAACTTTAAAAGCGAAAAATAAGTGTAAACATTACATACAATATACCGACAGCCCAGTTATCCCATCCAGACTGCAATTTTATCCTTCTTATGAACTCAAATGTCGGGAATAGGACATAACCGAGCTGAAGGCTGCATCCATCTCGATTCTTCCCTATTGCAGGCTGATGAATACATTAAAGTCGGTTAATATCTTTGTATTGGGCAACGGAAATTAAATATCTTTTAAAAAACAAACTATTTAGATTTTTTTTTTTGGAACTTTTTCGTGACCACGAACTCGACGTGTCGAGACCTCTCTAACACCTGCAGCCGAAAATTCCCTAAGTTGCACATTTGTTTTAAAAAAGCCAGTCCTTCCATCTGATTATGAGCACGCTTTGCACACGCAATCATGTTGCTAAATGTCTAAACTTAATTTCCAATACTTTGCAAACCGAGAAAAACAAAAGGAAACGTCATCATTGGTTGTTGCTGTCAATGCAGATTTTCTAATTAATGCTTTGTAAACTTGAATAACTTAAAGAATTTCTAACACATAGTTTCCTACTCAATGGGGTCGTTTCCAAAATTTTAAAAGTATTTTTTCTGAAAAAGCATGTTTAAAAACATAGAATTTGACCATTTTTTAAATAATTTCTTTAAGTTCATAATTTTTAAAAAATTACTGAAGGGGAGTTAGTACTCCCTATACTGTTAATGTTAATTTGCACATGTTCATGTACCTTTTTCTGAAACTCTATTAAAGATACAATTCTGAATTTTTTTTCTGTACCTCAAATAGACTCTTTTCTCTCTACTGAAGTAAAATTTTACAGAAAGAAAGCTTAGTTTTTTAAAAAAAAAATTCTAATGTGTAAGTCATTGTACTTTTTTCAAAAAATGCCATTTTGCAACACAAAATCAGCTCTATAAAAATATTTTTCGAATATGAGAAAAAATTTACTCTAGTATATGCAGTTAGATGTATGGAATAGGTGGTAAAAATTTCAAAGCCTAACACAATTTAGTTTCTAAGAAAAAGGAACATTTAGTTTCAAAAATACCATTTCGAGATATTGCGATTTAAAGGGGAAAATCATACCTCATCAAAATAGATTTTACATTTTTTAAAGCTTGTTTTAACGTACTTCTAATATGAGCACGATCAAGAAAATTGTATCATTAAAAAAGTATTGAAATGGAGTTTCAAAATATATAAAAATTAAAAACTCGAATTTTTGAAAGTATTTAGGGTACTGACTCCCCTTAAATCAGTGCTCTTTCATCGTTTTACGCTTCTGCCGATGACATCACAAATCATGAAATGCCAGTCAGTGTTGCCATTCACGGTCCAAAATATTTATTTCGCATCTTTACTCACGTGTACTGGCAACGATATGATTGATAGTCAGCCTAGAGCGCAATTGTAATTATCTTCTTAATTATCATAACGCTGAAATGCGGTAGAAAAATGCGCCATAGTGCATCAGTTGTTACGTCATAAACACCACGCCTTGTTTGAAGAATCGAACATTTTAAAAAATTAATTAAAAAATAACTGTTGGGAAAATGAAAGTATTTTCTTAGTGCATGTTATTTTTTTTTTCCTTATTCTATCAATTTCAGTGACAAAAAGTACTACTTTTAACTAAAGGAAACAACCCCATTTCTGACATTTTCAAGTGTTTGGCTTAACAACGATGAACAATAATCTTACGTCACTCCAATACAGTAATTTTCATGCGCGACACTAGATTACAGAACCTTTGAGGACAGTTTATTAAAAGGATAAAGATTTCTCTGGTGTCCAGATGTAATTAAATTCGATATTGAAATTTCTTCATTAAAAAAAACTTCGTTTTTATTTCAACCTCTTTAAATTATCAATTTACAAATGACATAATGATTTTTTGAAAACAAAGAAGAGCTTGTTTATTAATTCTTAAAAACTTCAAAAGTATTTTATATTTCCATAGCATGTTTATTTCCAGCTTTTTGCGCGTGATACTTTGCAGTATTCTTACAAAGGAAAAAGCAAAATTTTGAAAGACGGAATATTGAAAAACACACGCAAAATATCAAAGGAAAAATTGATTCTAAGAAAAATATTGGATCTGCACTACAATTTGTTTTTCAAAAACACATACAATCATTGTACTTTACCTGGAACTTTGAAAGAACTATTTTGGAAATCTAGGATTAGAAAAATCTCTCGTAGTCAATAACAACTACAACATTTTGATTTGATAGTCTGCTATTCGGTTTGAAATAAAATATATTTTTGGAAATTCAGAGATAAATTTGTAAGAGCCCTTTTAAAAGAACGCTTGGCACAAATGAAATTTCTAGAAGGATATACTGAACAGTTAATACATACTCCTGGATAAGCAGTTTTATGTTTTTGAAAAGGTTTATTTAAGGTTCAAAAGTTGTTTATTAAATGATTCATCAGAATAACTTCCTTCGATGCAATTCCAAAAAAGAAAACAACTACAAACTGTTACAAGTTGGACGTTTTCATTCACCCGAGTCATGCATTTTATTTCGTCTTTGGACACTCCAAAAACCTGACGCAGATTCCTAAAAGCTCCACCAATTAAAAAAAATCTGTATGTGTACCAATTAAAAAATGTTCCTATCATGCTGCAAATGTTATTTTTTGAGGCTGCTATAAATGTTTGAAAATGAAATTGCGTTAAGTGTTCATTAAATGATCTGGATACTCTATATTTTAAAAACGAAGCAAAAATAGTCAAAGAGTTCAATATATATTTAACAATTATTCGCTACACAGAACCATTTTTACGCATATTTGCTTCTAACCTATTGCATATTACTTTGATTGCGGCATATGCATTTAACAAGGAAATTACTCGTTTCCCTCGACTCAATTTTAATTGCATCTGCGTCTGACAGATTTGCATACATTATTATGTTTAACATTATTTCCTTTGAAATTAGTTACGGATTTTCTATCCGGTACGAAATTCCTAGCAAATTGGGTCCCGAAAATAACAAATACTAAGTTCTAAATATAGCTGTTTTGAAGCAAGTAAACTCCTTTTACAAGATTTATTGAGACAGTTAGAAGCAAAGGGATGCAAGTGGACAATTTTAAGTTTCGAGTAAAACGCGTTTAAAGATCATATCCTAGGTAGGCTTTCATTGATTTTTTTTTTCTAAATCATGCTATAACGCAGCACCTACCAGGGCTACTAGTACCATCTCTTGCCCCAAGACGGAGGAGAGGTTCACCTACGATGTGTACTGGTTGTCTCCAAATCTTTAATTTTGCCACTTGCATCCCTTTGATTCTCACTACCACAAATGCGTTTCAAATTTCCCAAAGTCAGAACAACATGATCTCAGTTACAGATGTTCCATTAAAAGCTTTATGTGAGCAAAATATTTTAAACATTATCCTTAAATGAAGAATTGCACATTTAACCCTAAACTGGTCACGTAGTATGCCTCACACGGACAAAAAAGTTAAATTATAAACATATTGTTGATTACTAAATTGCTCTGAGAACCCACCTACCACATTTAAAAGTAAATGGATAGTGACTGAGCGAAACAGTATAAGTTCGCGTTATGAGGTCCCGATTCTGTTACCGTGTGGGGTGCAATAAACCCCGCCTCACCGAGAGTAAAGTAATACGTCTCATTTTAATTTTTGCTTCAAATATGTTTGAGGTTAATGTTATTTCATATTTCAATCCAATATTTTTCTTCTGTATAGCGCAGTCAATTTGTAATTTCGTCTCCAAAGAGTTTTATGATGGAAAATACAAAATGTCTATCTTTGCTTACAAAAGTTTTGTATTATTTACCCATCTGGCTCTATACTGCTGTGGGCAGAAAAACGGGCAGTAACTGCAATTTTTTTTTTATTTTTGCATTTTCGTCATCTATGTGCGTTAGCTTTACTGAACGGGTTTTCTTATTTGATTTTCGTTGAAAAAAGAGCAAAAAGAAGAAAAAACGTCTAATTTAAACATTTCCATCTTGTTAATATTAAATCCAAACCACGTTTCTTTAAATATCTCGAAAACTCATTACTGCAGATACTGCCATTTGCCTGCCCACGGTAGTACATGCCTATATATGTACACTTACGGTACTGTTTTAGCCTTGAAAGGAACAAACAAATCTAAATTCATTGAAATTTATCAATTTTACATTTTGTGAAGTAAACAAAAAAAAGTAATTTTGAATTGCAAACACCCCACCTTAACCAATACTTTTCAAAAAAAAATCATCTCACCAGTTGAGAGGCAAAGCAACTAGGAAAAACAAATTGGTGAAAAATGTTAAGCTCAATTTTATGAATAAGAACTTTTGCGTGAAAACACACACATCAGCATTATATTTCATACATCATTACGTACATTTTCAGGCTAAAATATTTTTATGAATGTCAAACTTAAGTTATCCAATTAGCGCCAAGGTTCATACTTGTCACTAAGGTGACACTGCAATTGTTCAGAAATAATCAGTTTCGTGGATCTCAAGAATTAAATTATCTCCAGAACTATTCTCCTATGAAACGCAGATTTCACTGATTTAGAAGGCTTTACATATTTCTTGCAGGTTCTTACGAAAACTCATTATCCCAATTTTCGCTCAGTTTCCCTTACTTCCGCAATCCCACATAATTAAGAAAACTCTTCCTCGACTTTGCTTTGAGAAATCTGTTAGTGCACGTGTGTTCTCAAATACTCATCCACTTGTGCGAATCTCATTATTTTTGCTAACAACCAGAAATATTGCCATAATGGAATAAATTGGTAAATACTGTTTCTAAACCGGAATCAGCCTCAAAAGATCTAGAGAGAGTTTGAAAGAGATCATATAATGAAGCACTTGTTGTGATTCCCTTTCAATAATATCGGTCGTTCAAAAATTATCCTAGTTAGGTACTTTTCTTTACCCTCGGGTTTAATTCGACTGTACCGATGCTTAGAGTTGCTTTTGAGAAGAGGGAAAATTTGGACATTCACCTTTAGGGATCGACCGATAGTGACTGAACGCGTGTGCGTCATTATATATATATATATATATATATATATATATATATATATATATATATATATATATATATATATATATATATATATATATATATATATATATATATATATTTTTAAATTCATGTCATGCTAAAAACCAACAATGGACACATGGCAATACAAATCTTTTAACTGATTTAAGTTATTATTTAAAAAGCGATTTAAAATCTTTTATAATCCTTTATCTGGTTTATTAAGGAGCTTAAATGAAAAAAAAATGCATTAACCCTTAAATGAACAACACCAATCAATAGACGAATTCAGTTTCTATTTTGTTTATTTTTGAAATTTATGTCAAAGGAAGTTACTATAAAATAATATACCTACATAAGGAAGAAGTCATGTTTGAAAAAATACGAACTGTTAACTTACTAATCAGTCTATCTGAATTTATTGATGTAGTATAAAAAAAAAGTTGAAATCACCCATTTGTTATAAATTATAAATAAGGAGAGTGGGCGCCTTTTACCCGTGGTAGTTCTTGAATAAAAATAAAGTGTTTCCAGATAAATGTTTAGTTCCATCTGAAAAGGCTGCTATTTATGTAAAAGAAAATGCTAAAAGTACCTTCAACCTACGTTTAAATGTAACCTCAAACGTACATTTATTAAAAAGATTTTCTGGATGCACCTTTAAGGAAAGGTATAAGCTATTGTTTTAAAAATAGCTGTTCATTTGTTTCAAAGAATCTCGTTTGATGTTAGCTGCATAATACCTCAGCAACGAAACATTCAAAAGAAAACTTTTGTAGAATTGAACTTAATTTCGTTGCTATGTGCTTCACATAATTCTTAGAACTAAAAACACTGAAATATTTTATTCCGCATTTTATCTCTCGTATAAAAATACTCGACATAACAAATTATTAAATCTAAATACGATAAATAGTTTTCAGAACTATTTGTCGTTGTAACAATGTAACAATATAACAATGTATGTTCTTTTAATATATACTTACTAGTATCTGGAGAAAAAAAATGCAATAACATTAAAGTTTGGGTGAATGACTTCCATATTGGAAAACTAAGTTCTTTTAACCCTGTAGAATAAAAACGATATTTAGGGTTTGATTTTACGAGTAGTAGCGCAGATACATGGAGGGGAGGGGAGGGCGTAGGCTCCTATACCAGATCAGATGTTATAAAACCAGATTTTACAAAGATCTAGACTAGGAATTATGAATCGAAGCCACTGGCTACGAAAGTTACAAAAAATTGTAGCCACTTTTGACTTTTTGAAGCCATTTTTTTTTTTTCAACTTTATTCAGCACAAAAACGGAGGGTTTTAGGGTTAAGGGAGTTTGCTCCGAATTACGTTGACAAAGGTTTGAACAAACGGTGCTCTGAACGTCTTGAGATCAAAAGTCACCAAAGCGATATACCACATGATTTTTAACAAGTACCCCACTTTTTGGCGACTAAGATTTTATTTTTTTTTTGGTTGCTGCTTTAGACGGTCGACTGGTGGTAAATGGTGAGTGATAATCTATTTCCAATCCTGAAACAATTGTTTATATGGTTTATATGTATAGGTTAGGACTTTTTTGACCGCCTTTAACGCAAATGGAAAATTCTGGATAGCTCTTGGTCTGAATAGAATAAGTGGTCATCCATTAGACCTAGATACTGGACAAAATTTTTTTAAAAACCTATGCTGCCGTGAGCAGTTGAACGGCAGTATATGCAGAAATGATTTTTCGAGATATTTAAAGATATTAAGTTGGATTCATTACTAACAATACGAAAATGTTGGAATTAGGCGCTTTTTTCGTGGCTTTTTTTTTCTAGCGGAAACCAAATAAGCAGTTTTGTACTATAACTCTAATGTACAAAAGATGGCAAAAAGCGAGAAAAAAAATGCAGTTACTGCCCTTTACCTGCACACGGCAGTTTATCCCATTGCCGATGGACTCGTTAGTAAGGAATGCTAATGCAAAATATCTATTAGTACGAAGAAACATAAAATATGTGCGAAGAGTAGCGCACACTGACGACAAATTTCCTGATACTACTTAAATTCTTGTACACAAGAAAATATTTTAAAGTTTTTTCCCCAAATTCAAGATAATAATCTTGTTCCTTGATAAATGAAATAAGTTTTTACGAATAATAAAGCTGAAAGTCTGTCTGGATCTCATAGCATAGAAATTAACTACGCAGAGATTTTACGCGTTACATTGCATTTTTAATGAACTTTAAAAGAGAACAAACCTTTAAACAAAACTTCGTTTCGAAACGTTATCATGAAATTTGGTACAAAATCAGTTTATAGCATGGTGGTGTGCACCTCGAAGCGATTTTTCGAAAATTTGATTTTTTTTTTCTATTCCAATTTTAAGAAATTTTAACGAGCAAATTATCACAACGTGGAGGAATACATTACGAAATTATCATAACGTCGAACCGTAGCATGGGCAAGCAAATGAACATAGCAAATTGGCGAGAAATTCATCATCCATTATTTGTAATTATACAGGCGAACCAAATGACCTTTTCATTTTCTACTACGGGCAAAGCCGTGCGGGTACCATTAATGCAAAATATTCCGAATAAAAAACAAGCAGAACACCAAATCCTAATATTCATTTAAATTCCTATTGCGTTTCATTTATCTAAGTTCATTTGAATTCCTTTTGAAATGAAAGTTCACACAATAATTCCCTTTCCTGTAAGTGTCACCTTTTCAGATATAAAAGTGTCTTTCCTAGATATCCATTTCTGGCAGAAGAAGTCAAGCATTTGATGAATGGTAACTGAATCGAAGTATGCCATTTCCTTTGCCCCCTTGAACTGTTCTTCCTAGAAGAAAGAAAATTTTATCACTGATACGGATGAGCAGTTCTTTTTGTGTTATAGCAGAAAAAAACGTTCATACCTCTTTATTTCCTGGAATTTTTTCTATAGAAAAGTTAAGGAAGAAATTGGCACAGTGAAACGTTTCTGAAAGATCAGCAAAACTTGAATAACTCTCATAATGAAACGTTTCATCTAGCGGTATGCGATTGCAAGCACAATTTTCCGTGGTGTAACTCAGTAATTTTTCTTGTCTTATTAATGGTAGATAAAATAAAGTGTATCCTGTCTTTTAATGAATCACAGAAACAAATAATATCACATGAACCCTTACATTTCTATTCTTCAACTGATAGAAGTTTTCTATTCAGATTAAATGAAAAGCTTGGTACCAAATATTGTTTGCTATTTTTTCATTCTTGAAAAAACACGACTTTGTGATGTGGGATTTATTTCTGAAAAGGAAAATATTTTTTCCTTAGTAATCTATTGACGACACGAGCACTGTTTTATGTAACTTTAAAAAAGTCTGATAGCAGTGTTTTCGAAAAAAAATAATAAGAAGAAACGATGCAGCCCCTTTTGAATTTCTAATAAGTACCTTCATTTAAAGTACAGCTCCAAGATTTTCTTTTATTTATTTATTTATTTATTTTTTTTACATAATCGCAAATAACAGCTTATATATTTTCAAAACATTGATGTTGATGTTGTAATTTTCAAAAATTGTGACATATAGCTTCTTTAGATGAATTTTACTTCTAAAAATACTTAGAACTTTAACAACATGTTTTTTATGATATTGCTACAATACTATCTACATTTATGAATTCATATTAAATATTTAACTTTCCTATCAGATAGTAGGTAAAAAATATAGGTATTGCTGAAACCCCAACTAAAGAAAAAAAATGGGGTTAGCAATGTTTTTAGACGGTCTTATCAAAAAGAAAAGAAAACAGTTTCTTTGATCTAAACTTTTCTCTCAAAACGCTTTAGATAGGTTAAAGGCAAACATGCATCCAGAACGACATATCGTCACTAAAGAGCAGCAGCCCTATGTGAGCAACAACATGCAAGCCTAGAAACAACTCTAAGATACTGTCCAACCACGGATTGCATGGAATTTTCAAACGTCCAGATAAGACGAATCTATGTGAATAAGGGGGAAAAAGTAAAAATTTGATGCGCGTATTCCGCTCATTTGAATGAGACTCTGCTTCTGCAAAACCTGACATCGGTAAAAAAAAATAGATTCGTCCATTTCCGGCTGTAAAACGGATGTTAGTCTTTCCATACAATCCGTGGTCAGACAGTATTTCACTGTTAATCAGAGGCAGCATAACAAACACTTGCCTCAGCTTGAGAGTCACCTTCTAAAATTTTATTTTAAAATGTATACTGAGGTAGATTTTATTAATTTTAGTTTTTAGGAATAATGTCTTATGCAACAAAGTTTTCTTTTATTTCTTTGTTCATTTATATATTTTTGTTTATGTAAAAGTTTGAGAAAAAGCGCGTAATAAAGGCCAGCATGATTTTACTTTTTTAGGTCTCGAAAAAACTAGGTGGCTAGTTTCTTCGCACTCTGCACGTTATTAGACACGACAACAAAAATGGAAGAGAAAAGAGGTCTGCAATTTAAATTTTCTTTCTACACACGTTACGCAAACTCCTTTTCGTCGTATTTGAGAAAAACGATTTCGCGAAAAAATGCTCTGAGTAAATTTTTAGTCAACTGAACGAAACTTTTGTTACATGTAGCATGGTTTCTGACTCAGAGCGAAAAAATTAACACGAATTAGATCTTATGATTGAAGAGTCCTCGTAATAGAGAAAGAGATAGAGATTCATTTTCTGATAGTGTTCCTCTGTCCTCAAAAAACAAATAAGCGTTTCTTGTATCTATCTTTTGAAAAAGCTGCAGACGAATACATAACCTCCTTTGAAGCCGGGTTAAAAACAAACTGCTTACAGGAAGCAGCATGTAGCTAACATGTCACCTAGATACTGTGAAATGCATACATAGCCGTATCTTTTTTTTTACTAACATGGGGGTATCAAGACATATAACAATGTTATTAATAGACATTTAAAAACCTTTCCAATAGCTACAGTGCTGGCCAAATTATTAGACTAAGACCATTTTAAAAGCAAATTCTTTATTGATAACATAATTAATAGACACATTAAAGAACAGTGAAATAATTATCTAATATTTAGTATTCATTCCTTGTTCTTGATGAGCATTTTAAGTCTTTTTGGCATATTTTTCACAAGATTTACACCATTTCTCAACTTTTAAAAAAAGGAGGTAAAAAATGGTTTATCCTCACTATTATATATACTCACACATACTCACAAATTACCTAAAACTATCTTTAAATATAAGAGAACACACTAATAAAAAGAAACTAGTGAACTGTTTAAGACGATTGAGGGTAGGTTCCTGGTAGGTAGCTAAACAAAGAACATAAACAAATCAGACAGTGCTGCCACCTGCAACCTTCGAAGAAAAGCTAAAACACAAGAAATAAACCAATCGAAACCAGTTACTTAGGAAAATTTACTTTGTTAATGCTGCTTCATACACTTTTAAGTGATTATATAATATTATTATTTTCTTATAAGATGTAAGATTTTTTGACTTAAAAGATTATTTTAATGTTTAAATAAGTCAATATACAATCGAGTCAGTTAAACTGTTAAATCAAAACCATTTATTGCTTTTCACACAATTTCTAGTAAAGAATATCGCCTATCGAAACACTAAATTCACAAAACTACCAATATCAGCGAGATTTTGGAATGTTGAAAATCTACTTTTACTCTTAAAATATTGACTTGTGTTTGACCGTTCTAATTAAAAACATGTTTAAGAATCCTAAGTTTAAAAAAAAACATTCTTTTTCTGATTAAGGTGAAAAAACAACGTAAATAAAGCACAAATATTCGAGAAAATGCAGCATATAGCAATTTCAAGGCTACAATGGAGCCTCTTCATCAGTGCAAAAAGCTCACCAACACAACCAGAAGTTGCGAGAGAACTGACAAAAAACCAGGTGGACACCGGTATTTATTTTTTTTTACATAATCGCAAAAAACAGCTTATATATTTTCAAAACATTGATGTTGATGTTGTAATTTTCAAAAATTGTGACATATTGCTTCTTCAGATGAATTTTACTTCTAAAAATACTTAAAACTTTAACAACATGTTTTTTATGATATTGCTACAATACTATCTACATTTATGAATTCATATTAAATATTTAACTTTCTTATCAGATAGTAGGTAAAAAATATAGGTATTGCTGAAACCCCAACTAAAGAAAAAAAAATGGGGTTAGCAATGTTTTTAGACGGTCTTATCAAAAAGAAAAGAAAACAGTTTTCTTTGATCTAAACTTTTCTCTCAAAACGCTTTAGATAGGTTTAAAGGCAAACATGCATCCAGAACGACATATCGTCACTAAAGAGCAGCAGCCCTATGTGAGCAACAACATGCAAGCCTAGAAACAACTCTAAGATACTGTCCAACCACGGATTGCATGGAATTTTCAAACGTCCAGATAAGACGAATCTATGTGAATAAGGGGGAAAAATTAAAAATTTGATGCGCGTAATTCCGCTCATTTGAATGAGACTCTGCTTCTGCAAAACCTGACATCGGTAAAAAAAAAAATAGATTCGTCCATTTCCGGCTGTAAAACGGATGTTTGTCTTTCCATACAATCCGTGGTCAGACAGTATTTCACTGTTAATCAGAGGCAGCATAACAAACACTTGCCTCAGCTTGAGAGTCACCTTCTAAAATTTTATTTTAAAATGTATACTGAGGTAGATTTTATAAATTTTAGTTTTTAGGAATAATGTCTTATGCAACAAAGTTTTTTTTTGTTTCTTTGTTCATTTTTATATTTTTGTTTATGTAAAAGTTTGAGAAAAAGCGCGTAATAAAAACAGCATGATTTTACTTTTTTAGGTCTCGAAAAAACTAGGTGACTAGTTTCTTTTCTTCCGTGTTCCCTTTCTGTCAGTTTAATCTAATCAGCACCAAAATCCAACTAATACTTCAAATTAGGGTCAATCAGCATACATTCCATTAGAAAGCATTTCCAACAGCTTCATTGATTTGTTTTCTTTATCCGCTTTGGTGTTCCTCTGAAAAAGAATTACTTTGTTTAAGAACAATAAAATGAAATCTCATGCTTTATACTATTTGCGCATTTTAAATTATTCATTCCCTTTAATTTAAATATTTAAATATGAAGTTTAAGATTTGAAGTTTAATGTTTGTTCTAAAATTTAATTACTTTTTAAAATCCAAAATTTAATAAACATTAAAGTCATCCATTCTGAGCAACTGTAAGACATCTAGTCCCATTGCAGTAACTGCATTATTTTTCATTTTTTTTTCTTTTTTTTTTTTGCATTTTTGTCATTTATTATACGTTAGCTACATTGTAAAAGAGTGCTTATTTGGTTTCCACTGAAAAATCGCGAAAAAAATCGTCAAATTCCAACATTTTCCTATTGTTTCTATTGAATCCAAAAAGCCTTTCTTCAAATATCTCGAAAACTCATTTCTGCAGATACTGCCATTTACCTGCCCGCGGAAAAATAGTAGTAACGTTTTCTAAAGTTGCTTTGAGGCGATGATATGCAATCTCTAGTAAATTATTGAATATTTGTAGAAATCAAAACATATTTTTATAGGTAGGAGTTTTTATATTTCTACATAATAAAATTTATGATTAAATTTCATTTTAAGAACAAAGCCTGTTCGTTGAAACAAACAGCGGTTGAGAAATAAATAAATACCTTTGAGCGGAAAAGTAAATGGCAATCAAAAACGTTTTGACGTACAAAATTAGCAGATTACTGCATACAAGTTTTTCGAGGTTTCAGGGAACCTCTTTTTCAATGCAAATAGTGAGCTTTTGGATAAAAAAAACATGCGGTAAAAGCTATCGTCGCCTCAAAGTAACAGTAGGATATCTTTCCTTTAATGACACAGTACTTATGATCAAGACTTTTGGAGGCATCTAAAACTTTCGCACTCTGCACGTTATTAGACACGACAACAAAAATGGAAGAGAAAAGAAGTCTACAATTTAAATTTTCTTTCTACACACGTTACGCAAACTCCTTTTCGTCGTATTTGAGAAAAACGATTTCGTGAAAAAATGCTCTGAGTAAATTTTTAGTCAACTGAACGAAACTTTTGTTACATGTAGCATGGTTTCTGACTCAGAGCGAAAAATTAGTACGAATTAGATCTTATGATTGAAGAATCCTCGTAATAGAGAAAGAGATAGAGATTCATTTCTGATAGTGTTCCTCTGTCCTCAAAAAACAAATAAGCGTTTTTCGTATCTATCTTTTGAAAAAGCTGCAGACGAATACATAACCTCCTTTGAAGCCGGTTAAAAACAAACTGCCAACAGGAAGCAGCATGTAGCTAACATGTCACCTAGATACTGTGAAATGCATACATAGCCGTAGTATCTTTTTTTTTACTAACATGGGGGTATCAAGACATATAACAATGTTATTAATAGACATTAAAAACCTTCCAATAGCTACAGTGCTGGCCAAATTATTAGACTAAGACCATTTTAAAAGCAAATTCTTTATTGATAACATAATTATAGACACATTAAAGAGCAGTGAAATAATTATCTAATATTTAGTATTCATTCATTGTTCTTGATGAGCATTTTAAGTCTTTTTGGCATATTTTTCACAAGATTTACACCATTTCTCAACTTTAAAAAAAAAGAGGTAAAAAATGGTTTATCCTCACTATTACATATACTCACATACACATACTCACAAATTACCTAAAACTAACCTTAAATATAAGAGAACACACTAATAAAAAGAACTAGTGAACTGTTTAAGATGATTGAGGTTAGGTTCCTGGTAGGTAGCTAAACAAAGAACATAAACAAATCAGACAGTGCTGCCACCTGCAACCTTCGAAGAAAACCTAAAACACAAGAAATAAACCAATCGTAACCAGTTACTTAGGAAAATTTACTTGTTAATGCTGCTTCATACACTTTTAAGTGATTATATAATATTATTATTTTCTTATAAGATGTAAGATTTTTTGACTTAAAAGATTATTTTAATGTTTGAATAAGTCAATATACAATCCAGTCAGTTAAGCTGTTAAATCAAAACCATTTATTGCTTTTCACACAATTTCTAGTAAAGAATTTCGCCTATCGAAACACTAAATTCATAAAACTACAATATCAGCGAGATTTTGGAATGTTGAAAATCTACTTTTACTCTTAAAATATTGACTTGTGTTTGACCGTTCTAATTAAAAACATGTTTAAGAATCCTAAGTTAAAAAAAAAAAAAAAAAAAAAACATTCTTTTTCTGGTTTTATTTTTAGCCGGACTCTATATCTCGCTTCTAAGCGAAACGTTTGTTCCACGACTTGAGACAATTAATCATGTCAAAATCGATCGTATTCACACGGTGTAAATTCTGATTTATTGATTACATTAGAAATTAGTTTATACTTGGAGAGTTACTGTAACATTTTGCGATTTATTTAAATTCGTTAGGAAATGATGTGTCTCGAAGATTTATCCTTTTTTAGACTAGTAAAATTTTAATGACTTTAATTATGGTTTATGTATTGTTTTTTATTAACTAATAGTTAGTAACGTTGTTTTTATATTTCTAGTGTTTGCATGGCAAGGATCTTGTCTGGTGTTGACATTATGATATATTTAAAATACTACAAATCATTAAAAATCCACAATATATCTAAAATGGGATAGAACTCAAAACGTTTTATAAATTTTACTCATCAAAGCTTAATAAACCATAGTAATAATTAAATAATCACTTGAATAAGACAAGAAATATCCAAAGAACCATCTTAAATGATTTCGTATATTTTTAAACCGTGTTATTCAAGACCAAAAAAAGCGTATTTCGGCATCATATGTAAAAATAAAATTAAAAAAAAATTAGTTAAAATTTTTTCTTTAATCATAATTCCATATAATATAAAAATAAAGAGCACATTTTGAAAGTCGGATAATACCAGTCTGTGATTCTCCAAAATCTGAACAAAACTATGTGCCAGGGGCCTAAGGCAAAAATTGTTTGTCCAAGAATTTTTCTTCCTGTTTTTTAACAGCTAGAAATAACTTTCATAATGTTATTTCATTCTTATAAAAACATTAACTCATTTATCTTTTCCTACAAAAATTTTTGAATAACCAGAAAGTCATTCTCCTCGCGTGCCCCCATCTGATTCTCAAATGTACTTAAGTTATTTAAAAATTAAATATTAACATTCCACAAATTCAATTTGAAATACTAAATTATGCATACTTAAAGGTGTAAAAGAACATTCTTGAAAGAAATTCAATTATTTAAAAAATCAAGGTACATCTTTTTTAAATTTGTAAATTTGTTTTGATTTCTGCTTTTTCTTACATATGCTCTGATTACTGCTTATGACACATTTACTAAGATCTTTAAAAGTTAATTTGCAGAGAATCTGTGAAGATATTTAACGATAAGAATTGTTCATAGTAATGCTATAATGAGTGTTTAATTACTGATATTGTGCTTCATCAGCAATTTCCTGGTAACTGAACGCGTATTGTGGATTGTAATTACAGCCTGGTCTAGTTTTGTAATTGCGATAGAAGGCGCAAGTTGTTGCAACTACATGCATGTTAAAATTTAAATGACCTAATTCATTATTCATACTCGTAACATCACAACTGTATTTGTTCTCATTAGTTAGGACTGCAAGCTCTGTTATGTATCTTACTATACGATCTAGTGCACGCACATGAGTCAATTTTAAGTAACGTAATTGTTTCTTGAGATTTTTGGAAATTTTAGGACCGCGAAAATGAGAAAAGATCTGAATTGGTTTTAATTTTATACAGGAATTGTCTTCTACAACTTAAGTCCCAATGTGCAAAGTATAAACAACCGTTCTACGTTTTTGAGGTTGTTCAACAACAAACACTTTTTTTCTGGTTATTAACAAGCAATTCACTGTTACTTTTTGATTGCGGGTAGGTATTTATAGGTCTCTTCCTTTAATGTTTGTTTTTGGTGACTTTATGTTATTTTTCGAAGAAGAAAACATTTACCCCATGATAATTCTTCTAAAATTGTTACTGCACACATCTTTTTTTTTTTTTTTTTCATTTCAGATTTCAATTAATAAACAAATTTGTAATTCCATTTCTAATCTCATTTTTGTTCTAAAGGGTACCTGATTAGGAACAGTAAAAAATAATTTAATATTAAAATTAACATCTGCGTCTTGGCCACTTTTAGGCAAGAACATAGCAATTTATTTGCTGAAGAGATTTCAAACATCTTGTAATTGTATCACGCTGCCAATAGGATCAAAATTTCCGTTTCGGAAAACCTACCTTTAATTCTTGGAAATAATTTTAGTTCAATAGCGAATAAATGTGGTTAGATCTGCTGTGTATTGTAGATGCATCTTTTTATTTTGAAATGCACAGTTAAACATCAACGGTGCTTTTAATTCCTTTCCGAATTTTTTGAGCTCCCAGGGAAAAACAGAAATAAAGTTACCATATTTATCGAAATAAACGAATATAATAAAAATGGGTCGTTCCACATTAAATCAACAAATGGGCCGTACCACACCATTTTTGATTTTGATGAATTTTGGTAGGTAATATGTACCAATATTCTGTACCCCTAAACTGTTACATTTTTTTCTTGGAAAAGTTTTATTCCTGAGATATAACTATTTTTTGCTCCGCGGATGAGTAAAATTCGGCATTTTTGATCCTTTTCAAAAAAGCTATCATTTTTCAAAAGCTAAGTAAATGTATTTAAATTAGTAAAAAGATGAAACTCTTCTTATTTTAAAGGTGCAAGAATAAACTTTTATTTGTGCATAAAAAAACAAATATTTAAGTTAAGCCTAATTAGAAATTTTCGATTGTTCATTCATGGTTGAACAAGTGCCGTTTTCGTCATTTTAAGCCTGCAAAAGTCGATGAGGGACTTTCAGTAGGATGCTATTTTCTTTCCTGTTCCAGTTAGTTATGCATACTAGAAACACAGAAAAAATAGGTTGGTACTAGTAGTCCTTCATGACAAAAAAATTGCTTAAACTGAAGAAAAAATGAAAAATGGGTTTTTTCACTCCCCAAAAACGGGATGTTTGTTAGGTGATAAAAATTTGAAAATGCTAGAGGAAGAAGCCGTTACATTGTTTACATTTGAAACGAAACAAAAACTATTTTTTTTTTTAATTTGTAGGGGAGATATTACCATTTCAATAAAGCATTTGTTTTTCGTAAAAAATCTTTTTATGTAAACATAATTTATAAAAATTGAAAGCTATTTACATGCAATACACCGCCATATCAGTCAATTCCAACCGAGGACTGCAGTTTCGTGTTTATTAGCGCTCATCAGCTCGGCATAGGAGTGACTGAGCTGGAGAAGGAAAACCTCTTAAGAAAGCCTAGAGTGCCGAACAAACTGGTAGCTAATACAGAATTAGCATTCACCAGGCGAGTGACCGAAACAATAGTTCGGTTCAACTCGAATATTGAAGGCAAGGCAGGTATATTCAGTAAGTTACCGCCCCTATAGACAGAGCTAAGGCAGAAATACATGAAATACACTGCCAGCTCAGTCAATTCCAGCCGAGGACTGCAGTTTCGTGCTTATTAGCACTCATCAGCCTGGCATAGGAGTGACTGAGCTGGAGGTGAAAAACCGAACCATTCTGCAGAAACTTTTTCAGTTCTAAAATGTGTATTTTTCATGTTTTTTTTTTTTTTACTTCCTTTTACAAAAAAGGAAGTATTGTATTCGCGAAAAAATTTTCACTCAAAAATCGCCCTTAATTTCCATTTTGCTCACCCCCAAATGAATGTTGAGTTTTTTTTCGATTCGACCACATGCGGAAAAGTGCCTAAGAATGTATAGACACGCGAAATATCCATTTTGACCATCACCGAGGTAATTACAACGACTTTTCTCGTGACGTCTGTATGTATGTGCGTGTGTGTGTATGTGCGTATGTGCGTATGTGCGTATGTGCGTATGTATCTCGCATAACTCAAAAATGGTATGTCCTAGAAAGTTGAAATTTGGTACATAGACTCGTAGTGGGGTCTAGTTGTGCACCTCCCCTTTTGGTTGCTTTCGGATGTTCCTAAGGGGGTCTTTTGCACCTTTTTGGGGGGAAATCTTTGTTAATTTCGATGTAAACTCAAGTGGCGTTATAATTTGTCGGACACTTGGCGATATATCGCCAGTCTTTTGGTCGCCAAGTTTTGTCGCCAACTTGGCGACAAATTTGGCGGAGTTTTTTTTTTTTTTTTGGTTTCAATTTGGCCATTGTTGGTGATATTTAGAGAATAAATATTGAATCACATTAAAATAGCGAATAATGGGGAAATGACATTAAATTGGAGTAAAAGGAAGTCATGTGATGCACACATCAGCTCGTTTACTGTAAACCTCCGATCACGCTTTGTTAACTTTGCCAGTTGACCTTTTCTTACCTTGTTTTCGATCCGATTCTTGTCTTTAAAGCATTTTATCAAGCACTTTATTATAGTATGGTATAAATTAACCAATTTAGAGACATTTCAAACCAATTTACGGCTACTGTGAGGGGAAAAAAATCAAATTTCGAATCGTGTTTGTTGTTTTCTACGCACACCTGCCATTTTAAAATCATAAGCATAATATTAGGGAAGAAATGCACAAAACATTAAAGACAAATGACTTCATATTATCATTACAATGCAAAAATAATAAGAAAACCACGTATGATAATTTTAATTATGAATTTATTCGAAAATATTTCACATATGATAATTTTAATTATGAATTTATTCAAAAATATTTCAGTGTACGGTGACTTTTGTGGCCTATCTTTTCTCTGTCTCTTCGTTTTTTCAATAATTTCAAAAATAAAATCTAGCAATATTTTAAAAAAAAATACTGGGTTTTATTCAGAATGGCATAGGAATGGTGTAAAAAAAATTAGACTTCATATTCGGATTCCGTTTTGCGTTATTTTGGTTTTACTACAAAATTTAAAGGTGTACGAACACTTTTGGGAGCCACTGTATATTAGTTACATAAAGTCAAAAAGTTTTGTTTATTTGAACGCGCGTTGTAAGTATTTACAATTTTTCGTCATATAGTCGTATCAACCTATTTTTTTCTGTGATTTTAGTATGCATAACTAACTACAATAGAAAAAAAATATCTTCCTATTAAAAGTCCCTCATCGACTTTTTTAGGTTCGAAATGACGAAAACTGCTCCTTTTCAACCATGATTTGACAAACGAAAATTTCTAATTAGGCTTAACTTAAATCTTTTTTTTTTTCATATATATACACACAAATAAAATTTTATTCTTGCACCTTTAAAATGGAACGTGTTTGATCTTCTTACTAATTTAAATAAATTTACTATAGCTTTTTGAAAAAAGATCAAAAATGCCAAATTTTACTCATTCGCGGAGCAAAAAATAGCTATATCTCAGGAATAAACTTTTTCAAGAAAAAATATAACAGACTGCGGAACATAATATTGGTACCTATTATCTACCGAATTTAATCAAAATAAAAATTGGTGTGGCACGTAAATTTCTGAAGATTTGGGGATTTTATTTGGAATAACCCAAATACGTCCCGTACTTTTGAGTTTAATTCTTGAAAGATGTGTTTTCTGGCATTAATATACTGCAGAAACCAAAAAAGTATGACATGTTTGAAATAAATGTTCATTAATTAATATTTTTTGCTTAAATAGGGAAGAAAAAGAAACTCGAATTTTTAGAAATAAGAAAATTTTCGAGATGCATCAGAATATGACCCAACGTATCAGTATCTACAATTTTACATATCTAGATCTTTTATTCCGGCTAGGAAGTGACATACATAAAACCACACAGAGATAATATTAGCTTTTCTTATACATAGATAACACCTGAAATCAAACAATATGGTTTAACTGAGCAGTACTTAAAACTAATAAAACCTTTCATGTAAATTCAAAGAATGTTATTTAATTTAGTGAAATCATTTGTTTAAAAATAATAAATATATGTATTTAGAAACAAAATAATTAGTGAAAAATATGTCAGTAAAATATAAACAATGTTAGTGTATTGACTAGAATTAATTTGTCGAATACTTTCACTTATGTGTTTATGCGGAACAAAAAAATAATTTTCACGATTAGACGATTTACTATTTTCTTCCATTGTTAAATCCCTTTTAAATGATCATTAAAATTTTTACTATGTCAGATATTTTATGGTTTGTAAAGGATCTTATTTCCTATTTTTTTGTAATTTAAAAGATCTACTCAAAAAGTAGATTCTATCCAGACTAAAAGAAATTCTCTAAAGTAAAACACTTAAAAGAAACCTGTATTGCAAAACTATTTCTTTCACCATCATTTTGAGAAGTTAAGTGACTTTAACTTGTTTTGAAAGAAAATTTTGGAAAAAATTAACTTAATGACGTTTTAAACTTTGAACTATACTTATTTGTACTAGACATTCTTGGCAAAAATGTAAGAAACCAAAATGTAGTGAAAAATTTGGTCAGAGTCAAAGATGTTGAGCAATATATTGGAATGTTTTTAAATGTTGAATTTAATACTGAGATACAATACTTCCCTCAATTTATACTGAAATAATATTTATTCAAATTGAATTATAAATTACATTCTTTCAAGTTAACTGAATATTTAATATATCCCTCCCTCCTAGACTATGACACAAGGTAAAATACATATTTTACTCTAAATTAAGAGAAACATGATTGTATTTCATTCATTTGTTAAACAAGTTCCATAAAACTCCCCATCGCAATCATATTTAATGAGTGACGTTGGGTAATACGTTTTGTTAATTCAATAACTTTCAGTAAACTGGGGCCTATGGTAAAAAATTGTATGCTCCTTAAATTACCAGTCACTTATGATTTTCATGCAGATGAAATGAATCAAAAATATCGTTATTGCAGTACCCTGAAAACGATTTATTTTCAAATTGGGTGTAT
>NW_026558103.1:0-38612 GCF_026930045.1 Uloborus diversus | reverse complement strand
CCATGATTCTGAAATACGTTAAGTAGGTTTTTATTAATATTTCCGGTAATTCAAGTTCTGCAAAAACGAGTCCAAGCTAAGAACACTTTCGATCAAGTCACCTTTTGAACGAAAAAAAAACTATCAAAATCGGTTCATCTGTTTAGGAGCTATGATGCCACAAATAGACACAGATACACTTTTAAAACTTATTACCCGTTTCTTTTTGGAACGGGGGGTACAAATTGGCTTCTGAAATGATACCTTATAAATTATATAAGGAATAAAACCTAATTTAAACGGAATTTAAGAGTCTTTTATTGAAAAATTTAAGAATTTTTAGAATAGAAAAGATCTGTCAACAAAATAGCGGATACGGATACAGATCTTTATTTTCCCTCGGATATCCGCGAATACGGATATCCGGAACATCACTAGTTCGTATAGCTTTAGAAACACTGCTGGCAGCCATTTTTCGCAACCTTTGTAAGGCCTCTTGCGCTGCTGCTTAACTTAATTGTGGGGAAGAAGGTGAGTTTGATATTGAGGATGCACGGTTTGATTGGTCAATACTCTGATACGACAAACAAATAACATAACGTTTCGTCGGACTTAGCTTCGTGTGACTTTTACCTGTTCCCAGCAAAAAAACATTTGCATGGACGCCGCTTTCTTCCGTCAGGAGAAGATAAAGCTGCATCATAGAATGTTGCGATAAATGGCTTCCAGGAGTGTTTCCAAAAGTTATATGAACACTGGCAGAAGTACATAGTCCCTCAAGGTGACTATTTAAAGGTGCTTGGGTAACGTGAACTATTCTGGGTAAAGGTTTTATACAGCTTGTCCCTGAACTTTTGGATCGTACTACGTGCAATTTGTCTAAGGTGTAAATATGCTTCTTCTTTTTTGACTGTTGTATGATGATAGAGAAAGAACAACAGCCAAAAAAAAAAAAGGGAAAGAAAGAGAGAAAAAAGGAAGAAAAACAAAGACTGTTTAATAACCAATTGATTTTTTTTTCAATTGAACATATAACTAAGATTTCAGTAATATTGTTTATTTATCTAACAAAATTACACAAAACCGGTTTCCCCATCTCATATTTGTTTCCATGGTCTCCAATTCGGCAATATATCACCAGATGATTGTCAGTCTCAGACGTTATATTAGTTTTGCATTGAAATAAGTAATTAATAGTCACAAAAAAATGAGTAAATGGGCTTTTTAAAACATCCGATCGAAAACAAAAAGGGAAGTTCACAACTGGAATGTATGCACTCCCCACATGAAAAAATTTAACCTCCCACAGCTTACCATTTTTGAGTTATGACTTATAAGAGATACATACGTACATCCAGCCGAAAAAAACAACGCAATAATTAACTTGCTCGGTACCTGAATGCAGTTTTAAAAACTCTTTCAGGGGTGACTAAAGTAGAAATTCTTACTGAGAAATTTAAGTAACTAATTTTATTTGAAAACAGTAACTCCCTTTACTTCGTATTAAAAAAGTAAAACAGCAAAGGTCTTTTTTTTCCCGAAAACATCGGCCAATTCCATCGGCTTTTCGATGTTTTTTAAGGCCGATGGGCCGATGTTTCCTGCAAGTTAGCATCGGCCGCCGATGTCGATGGCTAAATTGTTGAACCATCGGCCAGGCCGATGCATTGGTCGAGTCCTACTTTTATTAAGAGTAGCGGAAATGAACGCTTCAAACATTTTTATTAACGCAAAAAAAGTATTCAGTACAATACACTCTACACTAGACCGCAGAATGGGTATGTCTTCCTAGTCGGAAACTATGGGCTCGGCTCAAATTAAAGTATTGTTTCATAGAGTAAAATTAGCATAATGGGAAGGAGGACATGCAACAAAACCTGCACGTCTTGTCACTCGGCGGCCCTGGTTATAAAAACTATGCTTCATGGTTCTTCAGTTCATAAATAAATAGGACAGCTTCATTGGAACAGCCCATAATATAGGGTTCGCCAAAAAATTCCCATATGTAATTTTTTTTTTTTTTTGATGAAAAATATTGTCCTGAAAGTCATTGCTAAGTGGAGAAAAATGTATGGGTCACCGAAATAAATTTGAAATAGAGAAAAAATAATAATAATAACAGTTAAATGCAAAGAGAGATTCAAAGTATTGTAATGAATACTCACACCAAAAGTTATAAATTTTTGAATGTAAAAATCGTAAGTAAATCACAGCTTGATTAAGAGATGCAGGTGGCATATTTAAAATAAAGTGGAATAGAGACCTAAGGTATCGCAGAAAATTACCACATCTGATCAAAATGTTAAAAGTTCTTTTTCCAAGGCTGCAAACACTTGTATTGCAAGAAAGCAAAAATATTAGGGAAGAAATTGAAAGTTTTGTTATGGAAAATCCAAGCAAATAATCATGTTTGGCAAAGGAAAATTGTAAGAAAATATTACCACAATATGTTTATCAGTAATTAAAATTGACAATGAAGATAGGAGGGACGTAGTCAAACTGAAAAGAAGAGTGGGGAACTCCAAACCCTTCTTTTTACGTTCCCAAAGCTGACCTGGAAGTGAGTTTTTAAAATTTAGGTTTTGAAAAAATCCTGGAAAAATGTTCTCAAACCCCATCCTTTAGCCTAACGTCATTAAAGATGGCCTCACCTGAGCATTTAGGACTGCAATTTCGAAAAATCATGAGAGTGCTCCCAACGTAACCTCCGAGATATGCCCTCTCAATTAATCATTCATCCTCATTCAAGGTCGAATAAATTTCATCTTTTGGACTTTAATTTAAAAAAAACTCGCTGAGTTGTCCCGAAACTGTCGTCCTCCAAATATTATCGAAGATCCTCAAAAAGTTCATTGTTAAGGCTTCAATTTAGAAAATTTTTCCGGAGAGAGATCTCCAAAAGCGTCTACCCCTCTAACAGTATTAATAAATCGTCTTCGATTGCTTTAATTGAATTTCAATTTTGAAAATTTGCCAGGGGAGGACTCCGAATCTCTCCACCCATTAACATTACCAAAAATCGTCTAAAATTGCAGTTTCTACTTATCGAAATTTTTTTTCGAGAAAGTGTCCCTATCTCTCTCGCCAACATCATCGAAAAATGTTTTAAATCTCACTTTTAGCGCTTCAATTACGAAACATTTCTGGTCGCGAGCCCCTTCAACACCCCCCCCCCTTCATTGAAGGTTGGCTTAAATTACGTTTTCGGAGCTTTGATTCAAAAAACTCCAATCAAAAAAACTCCTTCAAAAGTCTACAATCGCGTTTTTTGGACTTCAAAATTTCAAAAAAATTCGGGGCGGGAGGGAGGCCGCATCTTTTTTCCTCTTAATATCACCATAGATCGTCTAAAACTGCATTTTTCGAACTGCAATTTTCAAATTTCAACCCTCCCCCCCGGGACCACCCTTTACGTGTCACAATCAAATAATTCACAATTGGGAATGCATGCTTAAAGTTTGCATTTTGAAAATTTATAGAACGATGACCCTGAGTCTCTTCCTCCCTTAACATCACCATAAATCGTTTAAAACTGTATATTTCAAATAACAGTCTTGAAAATTCCCGAGGGAGAGCCTCCGGACCCCCTCTTCTGAACATAATTAAATATAACGTACGATTGTGTTGGAAACTTAAATTTGGAAAAATTATCGGGAGAGGCTATCCTGGAACTCCTCTCCCCTTCTCACCAAACTTAAGATATAGTTAAAACTGTGCTTTTATGTCTTCCAATTGTGAAACAATCCAAGAAGGTAGCCCTCCGACACCCCCTAATTCTGATTGAATATTATCCTTACAAATATCTATATTGCTAGTACTAAGGTCTAGTAATGCGACTATCCCTGCTAAACCAGAAGCCAAATCTTCTCTCTCTCTCTGCATATTGGAACATGCGTTTGAAAAAATTAAAGGGCTGCCAAAAGCGCACCCCCCTCTCCCAGTTTTTGAAATTGCGACGGCCCTGGTACGCTTTTCAAAATTTAATGACCGTGTCTCTTTTCAATGAGAGGAGCATCACAGACGGCATGGAGTTGGTGTCCGTTTCAAAGCTGGATCAGACGATATGATTTCTTTTCAATATCTTATAAATTTTCTGGAAGTAGCACAATTTTGAACATGATGAATACGTGTGACATTGATAAGAGGGATGGAGGTCAAAAATGTTTCATTGATTGTAATAATTCTGACCAGTAAGCTCTAATCTTTCATTGATTCATTTGCACCTTGACAATCGTTAAGAACTAGCTTAGAAGTTTGCAAATTACATATTTTTTATCCCTCCAATCGACAATTTACATATTTTCTTCATTAACTAGCTTATGCTTATGAAGAATTTTCCATTGTTTCCATTTATCATTAGATGACTTTTATTAAAACTTTCAGTGATGTTGGTTTTCGCTGATGGAAGTAGAACAGTCTGTTCTTAAGGTATTTAAATTATTTTTCGTAAATCATATTTACTTTCTTCTATATCTGACATGTATAGAAGGATATTTAATTCATTAAAATTCTCGAGTTCTGATTTTCGATGTGAGCAGAATAGCTGAATCCATATTTGAGGATTTCCGAAAAATATCTGTCATGGTGGGCGTGATCCATTTTTTTTCGCTATGCAACTTCAATTTTGGAAAACTTCCAGGAGAGCGCCCCCACTGTAACCCCAGAATAACACCCTCTTTATCATCAAGCGAGTCATATAAAACTGCGCTTCTAGTAATGCAATTTTGAAAAATTGATAGGAGAGAGAGCCCCTGATTCCCTCTTCTTTCCTCAACACGATTAAAGACAAGCCTAGAATTGCATTTTTGGAGTATCAATTTCAAAAAATTGCCAGGGGAATGGCACCAAAATTCACCTTCCACTAACATTATCAAGATATATCAAAACTGCGTTTCTAAAGCTACATGTTCGGAAATTTAAGAGAGAAGCGCCCCTGTCCCTCCTCCCCACTCTCGTCAACATTATTAAAAAGTCGTCTTAAATTTGGTTTTTAGGGCTTCAATATCGAGAAAATTCCGAAAACTGTATTTCTTAATGTCACAAAGGTCGGCTACAATTGCAATTTTAGAACTTCAGTTCCAGAAAACTGCTTGTCCCCCAACCATAGATAGCGTTTTTAAGACTTTAATTTTGAAAATTTTCCAGGGCAAGCCCTATGATCTCTCCTTAACATTACCACAGATAGTCTAAAACTGCATTTTTAGAACTACAATTTTGAAAACAAAGGAAAGCCCTCCTTAACACAACGGTTAGACTATTTACAATTGCGCTTTTAAAGTTTCAATATTGAAAAATTACCGGGAAGGGGCCACCAAACCTTTTATTTTCCTAACATCACCAGAAAGTGTATAAAACTGTGGTTTTAAAATTACAATCTCAAAATTTTCCGGTGGAGAAACTCCCCGCACCCCCTATTTAAGTGACAATAAATTTCCGTTTCACGGTTCATCTAGTAATGGCTCCATCCCAAGCCAGAAAGTTGTCCCTGTAATTATTCATACGATTAACCAAAAAAAAAATAATAATAATAATGAGGTAAGCAAATTTCAGGGGTACCCAAAACTCAAGGTTCACGTTTTAAAATTAGGGAAGGCAAGGCAGGTCAACAATCCAACAACATTTCAATTCAAAAGGTATTTGTTAGCGCTACCCCCCCCCCCCGTAAATTCGACTGGAAATTATACACTCTAAAAACTGTTTATGTTTAACCCAATACGAAAGCGAGAAATTTTTTTTTTGGGGGGGGGGGGGAATTTGTGCCATTAAGCTTATGGGGGGATGGGCACCCCTGCAAGAATTTACCATTGGTAAATTAATTTAACCAAATTATGGTTAACTCAAATGCTCCCCAAGTCACATGGTACAGTTGCTAATTCAAGAAAATAGGGTTAAACCTTCTCCATGTCTATTTTTCCTCAATGGTTATACAAATAATAATACAAATGTGACGATCTGCATCAGGCTATTATAGGCCCAGCTAGGCTGGTCCTAGTCAATTTATTAGTCTTCAAGTGTCCATGACCCTACTAAAGTCGGGTGCCCCCCTAAATATTGTGACGACCCCCACCCAAAGGGAAAAATACACCTTAAAACACCCGCCTAAATATTTCAATGCCAAGTCTGCACCGTGATTCCCCCCCCCCAGGTGGATACCCCTGCTAAAGTTAGTTTTTCCTAATTTGCAAGTTAGCCTGAGATTTGAACAGTAGCTCGCCCGGGGTGCGGCAGCCATGAGAATGGCATTTCAACTGATTGTTTTTTAAAAAATGTTTGATTTTTTTTTTTTTTTTTGATTATAGAATTTAAAAAATGCTTTAAAAAAATTAAAAAAAAAAAAAAAACTTGCAAGAAAAAGAGCTAGAGGGGGTTTATATATTCTACTGAGAAGGAACATTGGGCATCATTGAAAACAATTCAAAAAAAGAAAATGAGAAAAAAAATTACAATGCTGCCTGCTATTTGTCAAATCAATTAATCAAAATGTCCCTCTCTCCCCAAAAAAAAATTTTTTGGGAAGTCACAATGACCTCTGATGACTTCCCACGTGAAGACTCTGGGAGGGGGGGGGGCATAATTTCTTTAGTTTGCCAGGGGCGCTAGACCCCATAGTTACGCTACTGGATTTGAATAACTAAAAACAATGACCACTCGTCCTGCTCTCTGTGCAAAAATTTAATCTATTAATATCTTTTATTTGGATAAATTTAAACAACTTCTGAATCATGTCCCCTCTGACTCTTCTTTGCTCCAAGCTATACATATTAAGACTGGTATCATAATCTAAATCTGAAAGTCCCTTTACTAGTCTAGTTACCTTTCTTTGAAACCTTTTCAATTCAGATATATCTTTCCTCAGATAAGGTGACCAAAACTGAACAGCATACACCAAATGAGGTCTTACTAAACTCCTATAAAGGCAGAAGAACCTTCTTGAAATGAATGTAAGGGGGGCTCAACCGAATCAAGCACTGCGACCAGAGGTCTATTGTACTAGTCCCCAAACAGAAGTCTAAAAAGAGACCAGTAGCTGAAGCAGAATCAGCAAACACCTAATAGGAATATCACGAATCTTGCATGGTTCAAGCAAATGATGACCAACGTGTTCAAACCTACAGGCAGAAAACATTTCACAATCACACAGGGTGTGAGTACTAATAGTTTCCTCCTTAAGAGGAAACCTCTGCAAATTGAATCATTACTGACACCCATTATAGCAAGGTGCCACTTTAAAGTGTAAAATCCAGTAAGAAGAGCAAAAGAATTCCTAAAACTTTTTAAGAAGCCTATTGCATTTATGGAATGTGATCGCCAGAGAGAATTGGGTATGTCCTTCTTAGAAAGACAAGCTGAATATATTCAATGTCATCGTGAGATAACCTCACCGCACAGGAAGGTTTCTCTCACAACAGCCATTTTAAACATACACTCTGCTTGATGATAGGACTGTGGTTGACCAGTCCTTACCCTTTAAGATGCAGCAGTTCGTGCAGGGGAAGAAGTTCAAACCTCCGGTTGATGACGTTTGGTTTCTACTTTCTTAGGAATGACTGGTCCAGAGCTTTCCCCTTCTGTAACAATCTCTGTAAGTCTTCTGCCTGCACCCGTTGCATTTTTGTGCATAAATGAGTATCCCTGCCCCCTCCCTAATGCAGTTTCAGTGGGTCGCAGACCTGCACCCTCATCTCCTCCAGTAGCAAGGTTGCTGGTTCTCTGCTTCAAGCCAGGATCCAGCTCCAAAGGAGCTAGGAACTGAGCAGTGGTAAAAGGTCAACAACTGCACAACCACCCTGTACGAGAGAAAGGCAAATTACAACAAGGTTTCGCCTGGTTCCTCGAGGGGACCGTTTAGACATCATTCAACCCAGATGCCATACATCCATCAGCACAGTGCCTCACACTTTAGATTGGGTATCCATTTTAGTTGTCTTTTACGACATGCATAGACTACGTTGGGACTATTCTTCTCCAGTCTCCACAGGGAGAAGCAAGAACTTTCTTAGATGGTTAATATGATTTAAATTTCAATAAGTTTCCTCTCATTGAAATTCCAAGAATAAAATATTAAAATGTCTTTTAACTCTTAAGACTGACTATTTCTATAAGCTAAGTTTGCACTAAAAAGCAGGGCCATCCGGGGAGGGGGGCAATCGTCCCAGGCTTCACGAAATGACATCCAAAAAAAGCATCCCCCAGTAACAATACAGTAGAACCTCGTTATACAACAGTTTGACACAGACATCAAAGATTCTTGTTATATTGCGGAATATTATGTCTCTTGATGTTCTAAGAATAAAATGTTTTGAAAAACTTACCGTTTCTATTGATCCAGAAATTGTCACGTGATTGTCTTTCAACATAACCATGCTGGACAAATCATAACGATGCGTGTCTGCTCCGCCAACTAGCAAAGCATATTTTTCAACCATTCTAAAGCCAGGCGTAGTTTTACGTGTGCCAGCTAGTGCACCTTTCCATCCTACACTTTCCAACTGAGACTTCATATTCGAAGCAATAGTAGCAACACCACTAGCCCGGCTCAAAACATTTAACACTATACGTTCTGCCAACAAAAGTTTTCTAGCAGAACCGAATATTTTAACAACCGGTGTGATTGGGAAAATTTTCTCTCCTTCTTTGTGAATCCAGTTTGCCTTCAAGCCAAGCTCAGAAAATACTGCATTCGCAAACGGAATACCAGCAAGAACTCCAGGACTTTTCATAAAAATAGTGAATTCACACTCAGTGTCTCCAACAACACCTCCTCCAAAATCATAATTTGTAACGTCTTCCAGCATCCACTGCTTTGCTAACTCTTTTAGATGTATAGGATGTAAAATGCTTTCCAACATTGCTATGCTATTTAACGTACAATTACAGCACTTACTCAACAAATCTTGGATACAAAATCACCTTAAAACAGTTTTTTTCCCCCCCAGAATTTTAAGTAAAACAGCAAATGCTAGTTTTCAATCTGAATATTCAAACAAGCTGTCACAAAAACTGACCACGTGACTTTAATGTAAACAAACGTTCATTGCCACTCAAGTTTTGCGTTCGCTACCGGTCTCATAGAACGCTATGGTTTAGTAGCGAAACTTTGTTTTCGCTGTCATTCACAATTAAAATGTTGAAATTTAAGTTAGTTTATGAAAAATACTGGTATTTTACAGATAGATATTAATTTGTATTATTATTTCTTAACAAACAGCACTCCAGTTAGGCTGCGTTCGGAAACGATCCACCGGTTACACCGCGTGGTTAGTCCGGTGTGGTTATGACGTATTTGGAATTTCTCTAGGAATTCCGGTAGAACAGCTGTGTTTCCGAACGCTCGTGGTTAAACCGCGGTAGTTCTAGTTCAGCAGCAAACGACACTCCAATCAACGCGTAACTTTCATAATAGGCAAGTCACGTGCGTTACGATCAAAACATGAAACACGACCGGATCACAGACTTTGTGACGTTTGTGATCTCGCTAACCGCTTCCAGACAGCGGTGCCACAGGTTGCTACCAAGTCGACCGCCAGAAAACAACCGCAGTGTTTCCGAACGCGGTTAAGTGACGTCACCGGTTCCACCGCAAGCGTTTCCGAACGCTTGCGGTTGCATCGAGGCGACCGATCCGCGTTTCCGAATGCACCCTTAGTATTCAAGCAGTTAACTGTGGTAAATAGTGTGGCGATTCCAGCGGTCCAAGACGCCCTCTTCTGGCGTCACGATTAACCAAAATAGCCCTTTAACCACTGTTCCTCTGAATAGCAAACGCATGTTAATCGAAGTCATTTGTTTTCGTATTTCTTAATCTCAAAAAAAGATTTTGGCGAAATTAACGAATTGTTTGTGTCTTAGATGGAATAAAGTTTCAATTAAAATAGCTCGGTTGTGGATTTTACGCTTGGTGATTTGTCTAGAGCCGTCTGTATAATGTGCTTGTTTACATTTGCACAGTGTTAAGTGATGGACATTTACTTCGCTAGTTATGCCTTATTTATGTGAAATGTCATCTTTGTTTCGGTCGCTATTATTGTGAAACATATTCCTGAATATAATATTTAGTTTTGCTAATCGATATGTTGTGAAATAGCTTTTGTTACCTTTTTGTGATGTTGTTACTGAATCGTGCGTATCTTGAGTTTAATATGTTTTGGAGTGAAGATGATGCATTTTGAGCTTGAGAATTTTCTTCAGGTGATTTGTTCCTGTCAACTCTATATGAATGATATGGATTTATACTTCGTTTTAACTAGTTGGATCGTTGCACAGTCAGAAGTGTTTTATAAATTTGTTCTGCCTTGCAAACGATCTTACTGGCATGTTGACATTTTAAATGCTGAATTTCCATGAGAGAATGAAGCTGCAAGTACTGAAAATTCGTATACATAACTTCAAAGCAGTTTCAGAAGAAAAATGTTTCAATGAATGTTTCAGCAGAAAAGTATTACCTTTCGAAAGGTAAACACATCTGATAAAGGCTTGTGTTGTAAATTAAATCTGATTAAAGTGCTTCGCTGCAAATATTGATGTTGTCAAGGCCTATTCAAGAATAAAGCTCCTTAAGAATTTGCTGCAAGAAAATTTTAATTAGTGTGTGACATAAACCCAAAATTACCTTGTTCTGAAATCTGTAAAAAATGAGTAAAATAGTAAAAATTCTGAAGTTATAAATAGACTCCTCAGCCCCATCTTTTGATGAATATCCATCTTTTTTTGTTGTTTTCCTCTACCTTGATGTTTTAATTTTAATACTCTAAACTTGACGAATTTTGTTCGGAATTAAAGTGTTTGGCCCTGTTTCTCGACAACCTCTCTATACTGAAATTTAAATTTTCTTGGCATTTACAGCATTAATTCAGTGTTGTTCATTTTACAAAAACCTCTATCTCAAATTTAGTTTGCTGTTTTTTGAATTCAATCCCCAGCAATCTTTATCAACGGTAAAACTTAGTGACAGAAAACATTTCCACCTGGTATTAGCAATCATATAATTCTCCAAGTTTTGTGAAACATGTAGCTCAAGGAAAACTATATGTACAAAGTTCGTGTTTTCCATCAATTTCATCCACTCTGAGACTGGGGGAAAGAGGGCATTTTTGAGGAGTGAAAATGAATCTAGAGTCTTACTTTCGAGTCCACCGGCAACAGTTTTTTTTTTTTTTTTGTTCTATTCCTTCAAATGTTTAAATTGCTTTGATTATTGAAAAAGTAAAAAATATCGACATTTTTGAATGAAAATCATTGAAAGATAATTTTTATCCTTGAATGATGCATGAACTTGCTGTCGATACTATCTCTTAAATTTAAAACGTGTAATCAAAGCATCATACTATAGAATGTTGAACGATATCAATAAAAAAGAATGTCAGCCCTTCGACTTGCTTATTTTCATAACTTTTATCAAAACTCTCAAATTTTCTTCTGTCTCGTGGAATCTCAATATGTAATGGTTGTTAATTATAATAAATTTAGCATTTTTTGTTGAAAATGCTAAATGTTGTAAATGTTTAAGAGTTATTTTTAAAATGTTCAACTCGATCTCCCTACCTTAATTATTAAATGCTGTTAAAAGTAATGTTTTTGGATGCAGCACAAATTCATTAGGTTTTTATTTATTGCTTGTAAAAATCATTTTTTCATTCGGACACTTTATTGCCAGGCACAATATGTTGTTCAGCAACAGTACCAGGCTTTAAGAAACACTCGTTCGGTGACAGTAAAAAGCATACCATTACACGATTAATGATTTACTTTAAAGTGCACATGTTGGAAATGCATAGCATTAGTCGGTTATTAAATTTACATTGATTCTATAACTCGGCATACATTATATCCTATAAAATTATGATAGTTGTTGCAAATACTAAGGCATTTTCCTTATCTTGGCTCTCAACATAAACACTGGATTGGATTCATGGCGATAGCGATTGAAGAAAAATAGTCAAAACTTCATTCTTATATTAAATAGAAAAAATTTTGTTCCATGAAGTATCTAATCAATTACTCGACAAAATGATTCAGTTAAAAGCAGCTGTTAATATCTAGTAATCATATTGCTGTTGGAAGAGATGAATTGAATACCGAATATTCAATAAAAATTTGAACAGAATATCTAATGTCGAGTTATTTTTTTAAAATCTGTATGTTATTTTTTTTAATACCAATTTAAAATAGTTTATCTATTTTGTGTCTAATGTGAAATTTCAATCTAGTTCCATTTAAAATCCTAATAGCATAATCATTAATAAAAAATAAAGAAAATCATTCCAAAAGCAAATTAATATAACTCCTGATTAAGGAACTAAGTGAGGGTCATCAAAATTCTGCTAAGAAAGTATTTTCTTTCCAGTACATGGATTCATCTGATAGTCATGATCTAACTAGGTCAGTGGTCGGAAGTAGCGGCACTACTCTGTCATAGCTACAGTTGAACACAGATTTAACGAAATCATCGGGACTGAAACTTTTATACGTTAAATTGGGGTTAGTCGTAATATCTGGGTGATAAAAAAATTAAAAAAATAATACACTCAATCTGTTACAAAGTTACTAAAGCCAAACTCAGTTTTCTTTTGAAATTGAAAAAAAAAAAAAAATCAATTCATCAAAATTTAAATGTTTAAATCTATTTTGATTCAAATACTTTTATTTTATAACTAGTGGTACCGCAGGCTTTGCCCGTAATAGAAAAATTAAAAGGTCTTTTGGTTCGCCAGTGTATTTACAATGTTATCAATGTGTGGTGAATTTTCTCGCCAGTTGACTTGTGCCCATGTTACGGTTCTACGTTATGATAACTTCGCAATTTACTCCTCCATCTTATGATAGTTGTGTTCATAAAATTGGAATAGAAAAAGAACCACATCGAATTTACCAAAAATCGCTTCAAGGTGCACAAACCCATACTACAACCTAACTTTATGCCGAATTTCATGAAATCGGCCGAACGGTCTAGGCGCTATGCGCGTTACAGAGATCCAGACAGAGAGATTTTCAGATTTATTATTAGTAAAGAAGACAGGCAGCGGCTCTTCCTACCCGCCTACTTCCTCTAGATATGTCTGTGGGCATTAACTGAAACATAAAATGAGAAATATGAATACAGTCAACTCTAGACAACTTGAAGTTCTAGCAACCAGCTAAAACCTTTGAGTTATGGGAAGTTCCCATAGCCTTGTCAAGGGTTTGAGGCCTATTGTAAACATCAAGATGAAGGAATATTAGACTTATGAGGTTTCAAGTTATCTCAAGCTAACTGTAAAATTTTCTTTTCTCTATAAAATCTTTTCCCGAAAAATAAAATTATATTGACATTTACACTTTACAAACCTGACTCCCCCCCCCCCCCCAGTTTTAGCTTCGATATTTTAATATTTCTTCTTGGAAAAAATAAAACTGGTTTTTGCCAATCGTAGTTCAAACTGAAATAAAAGTTAGTGAATGTATGAGAAATACTTTATTTGAGTTACATTTTCTGTACACTTAAAAAGTGACAGCACAACATTTAAACACAATAAAATTGTAGCAGATATATCAATATGTAGATCAACTCACTATCAGTGCCACTCGGTAAACTACAAAAATAGATTACCTCTATTAAGAACGAGGCTTGCAAACTTGTTAAACGGTGATTCTTCTAGAAGAAAACTTGTTTTGACAATGATTGATTTGATTAGCCAGGATTAATTTCATTTTTAATCACTTTTTAAGTAGATTTGCCCACAGAAAAATTCCAACAATTGTGACATGGACTGTACTACGAAATATATTTTCACAGGTTTCAAAAAATGGGATGTTTTGTTTCCAGTTTTCAGGTTCTTCCAGCCAATCAATCCTAAATCAAATTCTCTCTGAAGCAATAGCAAAGAACATTTTCTAATTTCTACTCCAATTTTATCCATAGCACTGTGATGCCGAAATAATTGATTAGCAAGTTACCAATATGACAGATAATTTTGTTTATTAAATCTGCCAATATTGATAAACCAGCTAGTTTTGAAAGGAACAAGTGTGATACTTGAATTAAATCTTCTGCAAAAATGACAAGAACAGGGTCAACGAAATGCTTTTTGTCCACATAGTTCTGCATTTGCTTGCCAATGCACCAGGGTCCTTTAACTTGAATACAATAACTATAAACTTTCTTGTTGTTGCATCACTCTCCGAGGGTCCCCTCTTTCTATCACTGAAGTGATTTCCCGATGTTATGGGCCCCACGGATCTTGTTGTTACAATGGCCGCAGCCTATATGAATCAACTTTCTTCTAAACAGCTTCAATAAACGCTGAATTTTGTTATTTTTGACGATTTGATATTATCAATGCAGTTTATTCAATTAACCGGTATACACTGTATTAGCCTTACTTTAGTCATCTTTTGAATCACAGAAAAAAACCACAACATGAAAATTTTACTATGATTAAAACATAAAGTATGTAATAATAAATATACTCTTTTGAGCTCATTTGCAACTTATAGATATCAAAAGTCTTCAACTAAGTGTATTTTTAAACCCTACAAATTTATGTACACTGAAATCTCCCTACCACAAACTTCAAGGAGCCTCACATTTTGTACATTGCACCGGGAATTTTGTTGCAATGGAATTTAAGCAATGCATTGAAAATCAGACCAGGAATCAATTTTTTTTTTTTTTACGTTGAAACGAATATTTCATTGAAAGTTCGTCACAACGGGACTTCATTCCCTGTATTCTTTTCAATCAAACCACTTGAGACTTTTGTAAAAAGTTTTCAATACATCACAAACTGAATACAAGGATGTAGCAAAGGAGTAGAGGACATACCCCTCCCCAAAACTCAGAAATTCCCCCTTTTTTTGACTAAAAACAAACCATCTATCTTTCAGTGTTTGTTTATCCAACTAAACATGCATCAGTATGTATGGAAGTTTTTTAGAATTCAATTTTTATATCTCAAGACCATTTTTAAAACATTAATATTTCTCATAAGATATTTGGACATTGGATAATTTTTAACGTTCGATATATAAGGGGAGACAAAATTTATCTATCATGTGTAGCATTTCCTAAGTTTTTGTTTTTACCTATGCATTATCAAATGCTAAAATTAGTCTGAGACTGTTAGATGTTTGCACTTTAGTTTTACATTACAAATACCACTCATCGAGTATAAACAAAGCCACTATTGCAATGTGTACTTCTGATAAAATTTTTTAAAGAAAGTGCATGGAAATGAAGAGAAATTAACTTGAAATAAGTAAAAATGAGCAGTGAACAAAAGCGTATTGCAGTATCATTTGATTTTCAAAACATTCCGCTGTAACGAATCTCTTCTGCCAGAAAATGTTTAAAATAATAAAAGCACACGGGGTACAATTATCTTTTTGCAATTAAGAGATAAAAAACACTCGAAACATGCAATGCGGAGTCAAACGCTATATCAGTAACATTATAAATTCACACCGATAACGTAAAACATAACAAGGAAGCTATGTTAGTACTACTTGACATTAATGACAGTTGTACAGATATTATACTACAACACTGGACGAAACTAAACATAATACCCCCCCTAACACTGAAATATATAAAAATACTGCACAAATAAGAGATTATTATGTAAAAAGAAATGCGAAATAGGCTAGAGCTCGCAACAAATGGGAAAATCAACAAAGCTTGCTATGTAAAATGCGATTACGGCCACGGTTAGTTACAGGTTTCGGTCCGACATTGATCATCCGGGCAACGCCCACTTTTTCTCATTGGAATCGCCAATACTCTTCCGCAGGCAGATATTCAAACTTTGTTTCACTCCATGTCGAGTCGTGTAGCAGCTCTTATTGCGACGCGTGGTGGCCCCACAAAATTTTCTATCTCTTTTTATTGTTTGTTTGGTTTGAAAATGTAATCATTTATTTGTACCATTATCACTCAACTGGGTATTGAATTTTATTCAACTATGATGCTTCCTTCATGGTGTTGCAATGTTCACAAACAGGAGTGTAGTTGTTTAATGAAAATTTTACCAACCTTTTGCGACATCTCAAAAAACTTCTGGTAACTATTGTAAGTCTAAGTGTTTCTTCGAAGAAAGTTATTACAAAATTCATCAACGTCTTAAGAAATAAGTGAGTTCACATCAATTACCCCTCATCTGCTCTCAAAACCAGCCCTAACAAAATTTTACACTTTTTTTTCTCATTTTTTTGCTGCCACTAAAAATCCTATGGCTTTTAGGTTTTTCTTTCCCCCCCCCCCACCCCCCGCACTCTTCAGTCCCAGTCGCAGCCTCTGGGGCAACGTTTCATTGACATAAAATTTAGAACTTCAAAAAAAAAAAAAAGATTCGACCTAGCACATGGGGGGTGGGGGCAATTGCTCCTCCTGAATCCCTAAATGACGGCCTCCCCATTCCTTTTTTGGAAAGGACCACAATAAAATTTTAAGATTTAATCGCAGGAAAAAGGGTGGGAGGAGGTGAATCTATTAGTAATTTGAAGGTAACGAGTTAAACTAAAATTGCAATTTTTGGTGCTTTTCGTTAATATAAGAGGATGAACAAAGACACCGATTGAAAAATGATTTTTTAATTTTTTATAGAGTAAATTGATTTATTTCACGAAAGTATGAACTAAATATTCCAAATAAAGGGACATTACTCATCTTATTTCATAAAAATGGAATTTTAAAATTGAAAGGAAAAATCTGAAGTGATTCTCCGCCCCGAATTTCGAGGCCATATTTTACAGTTTAAGAAGTAAATTGAATCAGTAGTATTAAAAGCCAAGAATACTATAGCCCAATTTCACGAATAATAATTTAAAAAAAAAGCTTCAGTGGTTCCCCCCCCCCCCCAACCTCTACACTTCGTTTAACCCCTTTTTTGGTACAGCCGCCTATGATCTTTTGGTGATGTTAAGGGGATGTCTTGTTACTGAAAGAGAAGTTAAGTGGCTCTAGTCCGGAATTTTTTTGAAATTGCACCTTAAAACGGGACTTCGTTTTGTAACGGTATCGAAACTGAAATCAATTTTCTGCTATATATCTTTCGCTATCTTTGAAGAAAATGAGAGGGGGATCTACTTTGGAAATTTTCATAATGGAAATCAAAAGCATGCAATGTCTGTTTTTTGGTATTAACGCAAGGGAAATGGAGGTGGAATAAAGGAATACCTCCCCCGGAAAACTTCTGAAATTCAAGGCCTAGAAATGATTTTTATAGTGTATTACTTAAAAGGTCAGGGTTGGCGCTGCTCTTGAAACTTTTTCATATTGAATTTTAAAACGCAATTTTAGCCTGTATAAGCGAAACTTTGGAAGGGTGAGAGTACTCTCCTACGGACACCTTTCAACGTAAAAGGGTTTGGGGGTGTCCAAGGAAGAGTTAAGCTCTAAAAACAAAGCTATCTTTAGGTAATAATTAACTTTGGGAGTCTTTATACCTACACCTTAAAACATTTTAAAGCTATTGGCTTTATTACAAGACGAGGAAGGAGGAGGGGGAATCGCTTGGGAAATTGTAAGAAATTACTGATGTCCCAAAAACGCCATTTTAGGCTCTGTTGAGCCAGGTCAGAGAAGGAGAGGCAAGGTAAGTGACTCTCCAGCGTAAACCTTTCCGATAATCTAGGAACTTTGGGCGCCGAGCATATTGAGCGCCTGTAACATTGGGCGCCGAGCATTTTGGGCGATGGGATCATTGGGCCCAATGTGCTGGGAGCCCAAAATGTTCCCAGCACCCAACATGCTCGTCGCTCAAACTTCCCATTTCGAAACCTTTCTAAGTTCAAGTTTTAAAAAGATAGCTTTCCGTAGTAGCACACCATATCGTGGCGTCATCTGTACGTCATTGCCGTATATTGTTTTTGCTGTATAGCGCGTCATCGTCACGATATTACGAGAAACGATATTTTTACAAAATTATTTTTATTATAATCATATTTCAAAGCTGTACTGTTATTTTATGAATAAAATAGAATAAATAAAAAATAATCCAGTTTTATTTAAAAATTTCAAATTTTTGAAATTTTACACCCCTCTCTCATTGCGACACGATGACGCTTACGTTATGGTTACAATGACGCATAAACGATATAGGAAGATATCGTAACTATGGGAAAGGATGACTGCATAATGACGCTTGCGTCATCGTTACAATGACGCATAACGATACTGTCACAATAGCGCACACTCTGTTAGATTAGACATCGTTTTATATTGTGACACAATGACACAGCGATATAGCATTGGTATTTTTACGATATTGTCGTACGTCATGTGCTACTAGGGTTTTTAGCTCTTTTTCTGACAAGAGAGGGAGGGGCTAGGAAATCAGGAGGCTGTACCCCAGAAAATTTTCGAAACTAAATGCCTTTAAACGCATGTTTATGCTCTCCCAGGTCTCGTCAAGGTGCGCAGTGCACTTAAAAATTTTCTCTTTCATAAGTTGCCGCTCCGGCGCTGGGTTTTGTTCCATCTACGACAAAGAATGTGCAATGAAAAAATGTCGCAAACAAGATGTTTGGAAGACTGGCCAATATCACGTAAAGTTAGGATAGCTGACATCAAACGGTTTACTTTATACAATATTGGGCACTACACAACGCCAGTATTGGCTGATACTGGCAGAACAAAATTAGTCAATGTATGCCGGCAAGCTTTTTGCAACACTGGCAGATGCAGGGCTGGCCAATTTTGTAGAACAAAATTCGTCATTATCGGTCTAATTGGGTCGACCGCCACCAAACGGTAAAGTTTTTCACAATGTTGGGTAATTATATTGGGCAATACTGCCGGCAAGTTTCTTCGCAACTTTGGCAGATACTTTGGTAACCAGGTGACATTGGCCCTGCATATATTATTGGGCAATACTGTTGTGGAATATTGCCTTCGCTCGTATTAGTTTCCAAGGTCGTTCACCCTCCACCTTTCAGTCATAAGTAGTATTGCAAAGAAAAGAAAAAACTGGGTTTATTCCGGGATTTTTGAAGATTTTCGCGAGAATTCTAAAGTAATTTAAAGCAAGGATGTTACCTAATCAAAATAAATATGCAACGTTTAATACAACCAAAAAATCTGAAAATAATTTCTGAAATGAAATTTTTATACTTTTAACTTTTAAACCCATTCAAGTAGCACCCCTCTTCTTGTAGTAATGCTACTGCGTTTGTTGGATTCTATAAATTTTAAATATTGGAGCAAGTTTTGAGCATATATTTTTTCGTACGCTCTTAAGACACATTTTGGGTGTCATTCACCCCGAAGGATTAATTCTATATTTAAAATGTTGGGGATGTTTTTCAAGCAAGGCCGCAGCCAGCGGGGGGAAATTTTTGAACCTTCACAAAAATAAATTGCGAAAAATTTCGTTTTTCGGACTTCAATTCGGAAAAATTCGAGTTCTGTTCGAACTCCCCCCCCCCCTCCAATATTACCAAAGATCGTTCAAACTTTCGTTTTCAGGGCTTCAATTCTGGAAAAAATTCCGGGAGAGCGTCGCCGAAAATTACCGAAAAGTGGCCCCAAATCTCTCCTCCCACAAACAGTACCGAAAATCCTCTAAAACCTGCCTTTTCAAAAGCTAACTTCAAAAAATTTTCGACGGAATGTTTCTTCGCCCCCCCCCCCCTTCTCTACCATTAACGATTGTTTGAAATTTAGTTTTTAGGGCTTAAATTTTGAAAATTTTCAGGAGAGGAGCTTCCGAAAATTCTTCCACATAACATCATTGAAAGTCAACCAAAATCACGTATTTAAAGCTTCAATGGGTAAAGATTGCCGGTCCCCTATAAACGTTACCCAAGATATTATCACAATTGTGTTTTGAAGATTTCAATTTCAAAAAATTCCCAGGGATTGGCCCCAATCTTTCTTCCCTCAAACATTACCCAAAACTGGGTTTTTGCAACTGCAATTTCAAAAAATTTCGGTGTATATCTGTTTTGATAATGTCACTGAATATCTTAAACTAAGTCTTTTCCTTCCCTCAAACTGTTTCCAAGCTCAGCATGTATTTTGTTAGTTGCATGTTAAGTATTGCTTCTAACTAAATGAAACACTAGATAGTAATAAGAAATTGTTTTTACATTACGGATACAAAAGTGAAAACTCAGAACAGGCTCTGGGCCCAGCAAATTAGGTGCTAGTCAATTTATCAGCCTGTATAATCCGGATAAATATCAACAGCTCTGTATTTGTAACTTGAAACTTACATTAAAAAAAAATACAAAAGATTCAAACATTTTGAAACATTGTAAATCAACAGAAACAAAATAAATGCCTTAAGCAGCAATAGTTCGATCCGTACCAACAGAGTTACATCTGAGTGATCTCATACATCACTCCAAATAGTTTAATCAATCCATGGGGAGAGAGTTAGGTTTTCACTGAACTCGTAAACCTCGTTAAAACAGAGCCAGCAATAAACTTACACTTGAATAAAAATGTTTAGAAAAATTTTATAGTGCAATACAAATTTAAACACCCATTATGAAATTTTTATATATTTTTTTGTAATTTTTGGGGTCCTTAAAGCCTGTGCTTCTCATGCTTAAACCGGGCCCTGAATGTATTAAGATTAAGTATCAGATGTGAACATCCTATTCTACTCATTGATAGTTTAATTCTGTAAGAATGTTTTCTCTAAATGATAAAAGTAAAGCCATTAAAACAAAAAATAGGAAACATGTTGCATTCATGCGCTACAAGATTATAAAAACTTTTCTAATGGCTAATAGGGAGTTTCCAACGGTAAGCAGCCACTATTATTTTAGGAAGTTTGTTTCTTTGTTTTCTTTTTTTTTTCTTCAAAAAGAATATTTTGGAGCAATTTATATATTTACAAATTTATTATGAATAAAAAAGTTTTATACATTTTTTTTTGCATCTATACATTTTCTTCTTCTTATTCGGATTTGCAAGTCTAGTATCCTTTTTCGATTTTTCTAGAACGATGCAAGTTCCAATCAGCAGCACCAGCTAGCACTTTACTGACTTGATGGCTAATGGAATTAGTCTCTGCTTGTTAGTACTTAATTTTTACCCTAGCTAAAGAAAAAAAAACAATTAGTCACTTAAGATATAATTACACATTAATTTACACAGTGAAATAGGCTAAATAAATGCATAGTAAGAATTATATATTACAAATAACAAAAGATACAAATTATGTATAACAAAATTTATTAATATGACTTAAGTAGTGGGGCATCAAAGAGAGTTTTAAGTCCCCAGAGCTCTTCGTTATAACATATATTACCAATTCTAATATAGTAGTCAAAAACATGACAAAACTTAGGTCTTTCGGCCTTCCCACCCAGGTAAAATCCCTGGCTGAGAAATTCTCAAGAGATGATTTAAGATCATAAAATTGTTTCATCGATGATTAAGGCCTAACTGAACGTTTTCCAAATCAAGCCCTTCTTCAATAAGATTTTTACGATGGTAGATCAAATATGAACCAGAATTGAAAAAAAAAAAAAAATGTGTCAACCAAAAACAATTTTTATAAGCCATCCTTTTTCATCATATCATTGTTCCACTGATAAATATCAGATTGCCAAGTTTTTGATGCTGCCGTGATAAACAGAACAGGGCTGCCACTAAGTTATGGTCTAAAAATAGTGGTTTAAGTAGAATTTTAAATAAAAAAGTCTGCAAAACAGTTGCCAAACAAGGAAAGTAGTAACTGGTTAAATGAAGGAACCAGTTATGTGAGTGATGGTCTAGTAGATGGATTATTTTCCTAGGTAAATGATACTGCATGCAGGGCCAGATTTAAGGGAGGGCAGGCGGGGCTACTGCCCCGGGACCTCCACAACAAAGGGGCCCCCACAATAAAATTTTTACAAAATATCCTAACTTTCAAGGGTTGAAAATATCGGATATATACATATATATCAAAATATTCGGATATATATACAGTCGACTCTCGATATCTCGAAGTACGAGGGACCAAGAAAAAGATTCGACATAGCCGAAGTTCGAGATACCGAAAACTAACTATTATTTCCCTTTTGAAACAATTGTAAAAGTAATTAAACAAAACCACACATAAATGCTCAGATAGGAGAGAAAACTTGTATTAGTTTCCCCCCCCCCAAAAAAAAAAAGTGTGTAAAACTTGAAGAACATAAGCAAAAATAATATTACTAATAAAAAAATGTATTTCTTACTTCACATTTAATAAATATTGCTTTATACTTGCTTGTTTTTTTGAATTAATATTTCTGCTATGTATGAAATCATTAATTTTACTCATGGCATTGAATATATCCTGTGGAACATTTTCCCAACTTTCAATAGAACGATGAATAATCGATAGTGCATTACTAACATCTGCATTTGTTGGCAAATCATTATGTTCAGAAATTTCAATTTTCTCTTCATTGTCCGTACCATCTTCTTTAGCTGTTACTTCTGCAATAATATCTTCATCGCAAAGTTCATCGCAGGTAATGAGCTCGGAGTCAACGTTTACGAAGTCAGAAAGTTCCAATGATTGTTCTTGAAACACATCTCTGAACTCGTTGTCCAAACATTCGTTAACCTCATCAACAATATTGGGAGCACTTGAAGGAAAGAATCCGCATTTCTGAAAACAATGAGCAATTGTGTCTTGGGAAACATCATTTTGCCAGGCACTAAAAACCATTCGAAGAGCATCTAATACCGATATGGAACTTGTATGCTCTTTATTATTTTCAATATCGTTGATGAGCTTTCTAATTACTCGTTTCCTATAATGCACTTTTAAATTACGAATTACTCCCTGATCAGCTGGCTGAAGTTTTGCCGTTGTATTTGGTGGGAAGAATTCAAGCTTAATTGACTTTAAATTTTTTAACTTTGGATGTGCTGGACAATTGTCCACAAACAGCAAAACTTCTCGAGATTTTTTATGAAAACTCAAATCAAGTTTTCTCACGTATTCTTCAAACAGCTCGCTGGTCATCCAGGATTTCTTATTGCTTTTGTAATTTACCGGCAAAGATTTGACGTTTTTAAAGCAACGTGGGTTTTTCGATTTACCAATAACTAAGAGGGGTAATTTTTCTGATCCATCAGCATTGGCACCAACAAGAACAGTTAAGCGATCTTTGCTCATTTTTCCTCCAGCGCAGGACTCTCCTTTGAACATTAAAGTTTTTTGGGGAACACATTTGTAGAATAATCCGGTTTCATCAATATTAAAGACGTCTGATGCTTTGTAACCAAACAGTAGGGTGGGAAGTCTTATTCTCCATTCTTCACAAAGACTTTCCGGGACGTCTTTAGCTTCTCCATGTAAATTCCGAAAAACTATGTTATGACGAGCTTTAAACCTCTCGAGCCATCCACTGCTTGCTACAAAGTCCATGTGTCCAAGGAGTTTGCCAAAATCAAGTGCTTTTTCACGAAGGAGAATTCCACTCACAGGGATTTCAGTCCGCTTATGCTCATAATTCTTAAACCATTTCAAGAGTGCCGTTTCAATGTCGGTGTATGTGCACTCCTTGATTTTTTTACGATTAAGATTTGCAGAACCGCCCTTTGTTTCGTAATGTTCTAATATTTTTTCTTTGTTCGACATTATTGTCGATAATGTATTCGGCGGTATGCCATATTTCAGGGCCAAGTCCTTTTTCTTAACGGTAGGATTATTCTCTACATCTTTAATTAAATCGACCTTTTCTTCAATAGTTAAAATTTTTAGCTTTCTCTTACTCATTTTTCAAAACGCTGAGCATGCAATCATTTACTAAATGCTATGAGTGCTAAAAAGCTGAGATCAGCGAAGCTTCAAGTGAGCAGTTCCAAGTTCAATTGGTGGGTCACTAACTGGTTTAGCCCTCACCCAGGGGGTTTTACACGTGCTCTCTTTCTTGCTAATCCCTTATCAACGTCTGGTCTATCTCCCTTTTGTACTCGTTCTAACAGAGCCACTGAAAAGAACTTATCGAAGCGTGAACAAGCAACGCGTGTGAACGAGTGCATTTTAGCTCTTTCTCTCGTCAAAAGAGGTGGCGACCTGTCAATTACGCCCCCGTCTTCAAAGCCCTAACAAAAGGGAGCAGGTGGTGAAAATAGCAGAATTTTCTCCGTCATTTTACGGTCAAGTTGGTTTCGCTGCTGATAATCAGGACAATAAATGTTAAGAGATGTCTGTCTCAAACTTCGAGATAAGCGGAGTGAACTTCGAGTTAACGAAAAAAACCCCATTAAGAACATTAGCAGAAGTTTGGGACCATCCAAAAACTTCGACATAAGCGGAAATTCGAGTTCAGCGAAGTCGAGATATCGAGAGTCGACTGTATATCAAAGTATCTAATATTTTCGAAAATATGATGATCTTTTGGAACCCTGATTAGGGGCTTCCACTCCTTCATTACCCCAGGGCCTCCACATTTCCAAATCCGGCCCTGACTGCCTGAATAGATTTTGAAAACTTTTGCAACTGAAGTTCTTTTAAAGACTTACAGCCAATGAGAGCCCCTTTTAAAACTTAAATAAAAAATATGACTCCGACAAAAGTCAAAGTTTTTTAGAAACCTTTTATTGGTGAGTAAGAGTATATTATACATTTTGTCAACAGGTCATTATATATATTTTGGTATGCAATAAATCTACTTCATAATACATACTTTTTTTTTTGAAAAATTTGTATGGGCTTTCACATTTTTCAAAAAAAGTTCTAAATCTTTTTTTGAATGATCCCAATTTCCTCAATCAGTAAATAGGCATATATTATTAATTTTCAATTAGGATAAAATGGTGGGTCACAATTAATGAAGATATGTTTCACTAGAACTTTCAGTTCAGAGACTTTCGTAAATATGCATAATCTATTTTTGCGGAATTTCTCTTCATTCATAAGCTCACATGTGTTTCTATTGAAAAAGAGATTTCTTGTGACTTTGAAAACATGCTCAAGCAAGTTTTATTGCTATTTTGGCCATCAAATAGTTTATTACAGTGTATAAACTAGGGATGCACTGATAAGCAAATTGGCCAATTAACCATTAGCTGATTAATTATAATCATAATGGCTTTTACTGCTCTCTCAGTTGAAAAAAAAATACCTGCATTAAAAACAAAAACATATTACATAATAACATTTTTGCTCAATTAAAGGGTGTAATTTTTAAAGCAAATTGTAAAATATTGTAGTTATGTGTATAAAAAGCGAGTACAATAACTGAAAAACATTTTTCTTTTGCTTGAATAGGAGTATTCTGTCAAAAGTTTGAGAGGAAGCGAGGGGAACTGAGTCAGGCTGCATATAACCACCTACTATGGTTCTTAAACAATAAAAAAAAATATTTACTTATGTATAATAAATTCACCCATAGTTTCTCGTTCTAGGCATACTTAATATATAATTTTATTCAAAAAATAATTTTCCTGCCCATTAAAATCGGCAGTATGACTAATTACCAACGAATTGGTGCATTCCTAGAATAAACTCTCGTTAGTAAAAAGTTTGGGGAATTTTTAGCTACTTACTAGTACACAACTTTCAGAAAAGGTAAGTTACAAAATTATAAGGTACCAATTTCAGGAATTTTGCTATACTTACGAATGCATCACTTTTAACTGCATCAAACCATTAATGCTTGACAGACACAAAACAAATTCATGTTCTGCAGCATTAATATCGCCAATTGCAGCTGCAACTTGGGAGCTTTCTCGGACATCACATTCATCTCCACCTTTTCCTGTAGCAACTTCGCTTCTCTTTTCAGCTTTTTGCCGTCTTTTTAAGCTTGGTCATAAGATTCAAAATCTCTTGCAGAACGATAAACTAATTAAAAGGAAAATAAATTCTTTTTAAAAAGGCATCAAGTTATAATAAAAATACAGTCGGATCCCGATTTATGCGAGGGATGCGTTCCAAGACCCCTCGCACAAGTCGAAATTTCGCGTTGTGGAACAACGCATGTTTAGAAATTTTTTGTAAGCATACCTAATTACTTCAGACAAGTGTTAACGCCCCTTAAATTGTCTAAAAACATTTCTTAACTATATATTACCGTATCTGTTATAAAGAAATGATTTTTTTCCGCATTTTAGCGTTAAATAACTAAGCATTAAAGGGTTACAATTTAACATAAATTACTACTACAAAGCACAAAATCAATGAACAATGAGAGACATGAATTAAAACAGTACGGTACTTACATTAAGTACCGTACAAACCATACTGCATCTTTGTAAACCATCTTTTGTCGAATGTGTTTTCATCCATAAGCTCATTATTTTTTGCATTGAAAAAGGCATTCCTTGTAACGCCGAAACACGTGTCTGCTGTTATTTGCAAACTGGTGCTTCTTCTAATGTTGTTTTGTCTTACCATACTGCATTATATTAGCACTGAACAGTAGATATCGTAAACGTAATTATAATTTTTAAAAGGATGAAGATGATGGTTTATGAAAGTGTGGGAGCACCCCTCTTTCTGGCCTCTTTAAGTCACAATTAAAGTGCAGTTTCTATTCTTATGATTGTATTTTGCTCAGACATTACTCTGCGAGTTTCAGTATCAAAACTAAGTTCTGGACTTTTACGGATTTCCTTTTCTTGAATTTTAATTGCACGTATCAAAGATACACTCATACCTGATTGCTGTACTACTTTGAATCCACTTATTAATTGTTCAAGCATATTGAGAATCTTGACATTTTCTTTAATGGTCAGAAGCTTTCTCATTTTCTTTCCTTTTCGCCAACTTTAGATGAAAAAGCGCGTTTGGGAGCCATTCTATCTTATCAACGTTCATATGTAGAATGAAAAAAAACCCATTAAGAATCGGAGCGGTTATTTGCAGGCCTGGATTTACTTACAAGCTACGCAAGCTATAGCTTAGGGCCCCCAACTGCGGGAAATTTGTATGATTTGTTTCAAAAATAAAGTACTTGAAAAATAAATTTTATTTTCTAGTACTTAAAAACTTTGAAAAGTTGAAAAAGTGTAGCTACAAACAACAAATGGGAGGGAGTATGGAGAGGAATGCCAATATGTGTCAAATTCAGCTCCTTGCTTTATCCTGCACAAAAAATGTAAAAACCATGGTTCTTATGTTTCTGAAACATATTAAATATTTTTGTGACTCACATGTTTCATATCTTGCTATTTATATAACTCCGAATGCAGAATTTTGGAAATTCTTTTGGTGTTGCTTGCTTTTATCTTATTTCTGCATATTGTCAATCTGTTTAGCCCAAAAATAAAATTACACTCTACTTCTATTCCTCTTTGTTTTTTGTCCCACTTGCAACTGAAGAGAAGTTGTTGTAATGAGAAATCTATAGTTTTTTTTTTCCTTTTACATTTAAAATAGCTGTTTCTTACAAAGTTAGAACAGGAGTATAAACATTTAGGATCAAGTGCTAAAATATCAGACAGAGAAGTACAAATGAAGTGAGTTAAAGAATTTTAATTGTTTTCGAGTTCTTGAAAATAATTAGTAAGTCTTTGAAAATCCGAAGCAAAGTTGGGCTCCAATTTTATTTCTTATCAAGTGCATACATTAGGAATTGTTCAAATAGGCAGTATGTTACTGTCTTGTTACCTATTTTCTAAATCTGTACACCATATGTTTTAAAGCATTTTTTACAATTGATCATTTTATATTTAACTCGTTGTATTTGTTGGTGGGTTGGAATGATAATTAAAAACTAACTGTATCGAAAGCCAATGTATTGTCTTTTCTCTTCCCACACTCTTTTTCTCTGTCAACTTCTGTCATTGATTCGTCAAATCAAAAACAATTTCTACTGTACATTATCTTAATTTGCGTATTATCTTAATTAAAGTATATAACTTTAAAAAAGTTTTGTTTGCCTATTTCTGTCCTGATATTTTTGTAGTTCCAACTACATCTTATAAGGCTTCAAAATGCAGAACTTAATATCTATTTTTCAAACTTTCCTCCAGGGGAGAAACACCCGCACCCCCTACAATTGGGGATATTCTATACTCAACTTAAAGGGGAGTCCTGGGTCTCCAGCTCTTGAAATCATTCCCCCTCTTAAGGCCAATCCCAAAAGGACACCAGGGAAAAAGCAATCAAAAAAGCAAAAGTATTGCTGTATGTAGCAGATGAAAGAGACAAACATAGTAAAGGAGAGAAAAATTAAAAAATTGCAGCTTACACCACTGAGAGAAACATTGTCCAAACTACAACAGGTGGCCCCATACCTGAAACAGCTTAGGGTCCCGCTAAGTCTAAATCCGGCCCAGGTTATTTGTATAAACTGAAACAAAGCATTGCTTAGGTTTAGACTAATACAGTGTGTGAACTTCTGATTTCAGTGATGTTAAAGGGATGAATGTCCATTCACAAAACCAATATTTAGTGTCAACGAAGCCTACGCAGCTCCATTCCAAAAAATTTCATGTTGCAGGCAAGCAATTTGCGTCAGCAATAAAAAAATTCATTACTTTGGAAAAAACTCGCCTTATATTCATTTCGCGAAAGTCGGATGGCGTTGTTGCGGGATCCGACTGTATGTATGTGTTGCAATCAGGGTTGGGTTTTGGACTGTCCAAAACTGGTATAGGACAGGACAAGTGGTTTTTACTGTCCAAAACTGTTTAAAACTGTCCGAAAGTGTCTTAAACTGCCCAAAAGTATGCTAAAACTAAAGTGTAATCTAATCAATTCGTATTTACTGCAATATTCGTGATGCATAAATATAAATATTAATTAGTTTTAATTAATGAGTATTTGATAATATTTTTCCTCAAAATGTTCACTTACGAAATATTTAACTTAAAAAAAATTTGCAAATAATGCTTTACATAAAAACTTTCTTATGTAACAGTCAGTAGAGTTATGAAAGGAAATTCATAACAGTACCAAGATAACTAATTTCAGTTCCATTAAAACTCAAAAGAATGTTACTAAATGTGTAAAGTAAAGTGTGCAAAGAAAAATCTGATTTTTTAAAATAGTTTTTGCACTTAAGTTTTATATGAAGTTTTAATGAAAATTCTTTTTTCACTCATACATTAACGAACAAGACATTGATCATTAAATATATGCACTCGAGTGGCTCTTAGCTATAGGACATTTTTCAGAAGTTAAAATTGCATTGATACCCACCCTCTTATTTTGTTCCAATGGACAAATGAACAGCCTGTGCAAAATTTCCCTTCAATTGGACAATTTCTAGGGGTACCTCAAATGCCTTGAAGTTCAGTCACACACACACACACACACACACACACAGTCCTAGAAATATAGTAAAAAAAAATTTAAACTCCATTTTTCTTTAACATCACAACAATTTCTAGAGAATAAATACATTTTATTAGGACTAATAATTTTTATAGAATCAAAACATAGTAGAATAAACCAATGTTGAACATTATTCTTTCTTAAGTCAGGATTTAGTATCAGAAGTGCAATTTTTATGGTCTTCAGCAATGATGTGTGAAGCAATTTTTTTTCCTCCCTTTCATCTTCTGTGAAAATATTATTGTGTTTCTGAATCAGTTTTACACCTCTTTCTGCAGCATCATTCACAAAAATTGTTTTGTCAAGTTTTCCCATTAATAATATAATATCTAAATTCATCCTTCCAAGTTGAAGCCTTTGTTAAAGAAATCAGAGCTGATTGTCGGGTAAAGAAATATTTTGTAACAGGTATTTCAAAATATTTATCAGCTTCTAGCATAATTTGAGTCATAATTCTCTTAACCCTAGTTGGAATAATATCATCTAATAAGGAAAGAGTCATAGTTTCGTGAACCAAATTTAAGCCATGGCTTAAAATTTTTTTGAGAGTAACTTTCTGATTTCTGGATCAATATGATGATAATTGATCATGTGACGCATGAATAGAAAATCTGGATAGGGAGCTTTTACAGCTTTTGGGGAGAGAAAGCAGGTTTGAATGTAGACTCGAGCCCAAGAAAAATACATGATGTTCTTAAAGAGTTCCTCTCCCTTTTAGATAGCTGAAATTGACCCTAAAGTAGTTAAATCTTGAATACGTAAAGAGCCTTTGAGATCCACCTAGTATGACTTTATAGTTCCTGGCTTACGAAATGATATCCCATTCCTTAGAATCCCGGTAAGATTGTTATAGCTGATTCTAAAAAATCTTGATGATCATCACGCTGTTGTTTCTGAATAGAAAGTTGTTGTTCAAGAAATTCGAGCATGGTTGAGAATATATCATCAAGTACTTCCATAGTTACCAGATATATATCTTATTTGTCAAATTTTGTCCTGGTTCTCTGTCACTGTCGTCAAAACCATCGTTGCTTGAGATGTTTGAAACTAGAAGCTAAATCATAAGCTTTTGATGAGACATTGTTATTCCATTTCTTCATAAGTTCTTTTCGTTTGAACAACTCCCTTTTGGAGCTCGGGCGTCCTTTTTTGCACTGAAGAATTCAGAATTTCCTATTATTTTCATTTTTGATGTCTTTCAAAGCATATGCACATGCGCTGTCAGAGAAATAATCCGTATTTTCAAATCTCTCCCCTCAAAAAGATCTTTTCTCCTCCTTTTTTTAACCTGAAATTATTGAAAAAAAAAAAAAATCTGTAATTATTTCATGCATTACAGAGTTAGGCTAACTTATCAATTCAGTGTCCATCCTTCTAGTAGGAATTGGTGAGTTTTTGCCAGGAAACAGAAATTCTTGAAGCAATAATGCTGTACTTCTTGCTTTTTTGTCATTGTAAAAAATAAAAAAACGCTTAAAATTTGCCTATTTGATGGCATTTTTACTACAATAATTTAATTTGAAAGGTAATCGAGAAGATCTACATAAAAATCTCTTCTTAACTTGCGTGAACAGCTACCGGTAGACCAGGGTTCGTACGTTCCTTCAAAACTTCTTCATTTAGGAAATTGTTTTGAAGGGCCCTTCAAACTCCTTCATCACTCCTACATAACCATCCTCTATGACAGTCTTTTAAAATACTTTGATCAAGAACTATTAGCTTCGCCACAAGGGCAAAGTGGGGGGGGGGGGGGAATTCTGTCTCAACTGAGTTGATTGCAGCTGGGAAAGAAAAATAAATACGTTGAGATTTGGCATATTTTATTGTTAAATTAAACACTTTCTTTTTTTTAATAAATAAATGTAACATAGCAGTTTTGTACATTTTGCTATTTAATTTTTATATAGATGTAATGTACAGATTGATTAACAGAGTTCATAAAATTTGAAGGTTAAGAGAAATTCTTAGGTTGTCATTTGAAAAGTAATATTATCTGGAAGAAAAAATTATTTGTAGGAGAAAAACATTTGCCTGTAAAAAGACATCACTGAGCATAAAAAGGGCATTGAAGCTAAGAAAGACATACAATTATTCCTGAAATCGAACAGTTTGAGGAAGACTGAAAGGAAACAAATGTCAACAGCTCACATTTTTTTTTTCAAATTTAGTAGGTCGATCAAGTAAGATTTACAAAGTAAATCAATGTTTTAGTGTATTTTACTATTAAATTACAGCTTTTTATTTTGAAATTTTAATGTAGTATTTTTGCATATTTATTTATTTTTCATAAAGATGTGATTTACAAATTGCTTATAGAAGTCATAAAATTTGAAAATGAAAATATTACATTAGATGACTAAGATGACTTATATGAAACTATAGTTCTCATACCCTTATATTTTAAAGTTTTATGATTATTGCTTTTCCCCCTACCACACTCTCAGCAGCAAAAGTCAGTTTGTCTAATTACTGTATAAATGGTTAAAAATACATGAAGTTTTGTTAGTGATTGTGTTAAAAAAAAAATAATTGTTTAGTAAATAGCAGTTTTGACATGATAAATGGGATCCTTCACAAGTGATGTCACTGAAGGGGAGACAGGTTCATGAATTTGACAAGGGGAGAGAGAGGGTGAGAAAAAGTGGCACGACAGTTATTAACACAATATGTTTACAAAAAATATGACATGTGACTAGGCCAGGAGTAAGGTATAGTGTGACACTTTGACAAAGAGGGAAGGGGGTCAAATATGTTGAAAAAAAGTGATATTTATGCACTGCACTATAGTACTCCTTCAAAATCTCATTTTACTCCTGCAAGATGCTTTCATTTTATTTTTGAAATTGAGTACGAACCCTGTAGATGTTGGTGCTATGTTACGAGCCTAGTTTGATCGTCACAATAATCAGGCCAAAGTTACCAGCAGCGCGAAAATTAGTAATAAAAGACAATGCTGTACTTGGTTAGAAAATAAGTCAATGATGCACATTTTGTAAAAATAGAGTTACCACACAAAGTGAAAATTAAAGTTAAAAGATAATGTTATACTTAGTTAGAAACTAAATAAAGGATACACATTTCATAAAAATAGAGTTACAAATTTAGTTTATCTAACCACATGAAAAAAAAAATGTATGGATTTATTTTGTAATATCAATTATACATTACCGTTCAAAATCCTTTCATAAGTGTTTTCTTACATTCACTCAATAAAAGTAAATGCCATGTTATAGAAAACACTGCATGCTAACGAAGTTAATAAAACTGAAACTAAATTAAATTTCTACTTAATTTTAAATACACTCATAAATTTATGTGTTCTTACAAAAATAACTCGGCTAAATATTCACAGAGAAGCTTTTGGTTAGATTGTTGTAGAAATGATTGCAAAAACGTCACGAGTCACAAGCGTTGTCTTGGGGAAAAAGTTTCGAATCAGAAAAGAATCAGATGAAAAGCGGGAAAGCTGAACAAAATCTCAAGAAAAAGCAGTTTGAATAAAATAACACTTGTGACAAGAAATAAGGCCATAAAAAATCCAGATCTGCTAGAAATTTGCTTTTAAACTTGAAAAAATATGAATAAAATGTTTTTTCGGTGAAATTTCGATAATTTCATGCTATTTGAGGCACCTTTTAAACTTTTCCGATTGAGCTAATAATTTGCACACATTATTTTTTTGTTCATTGAAACAAAATAGGGGGGTGGGAGCTACATTTTCACAAAGTTGAAAAATAGGGGCCACCCTAATATGCACTTATAGTTTTTAACTTGTAAAAATTTCTTTTTGAAATTCATATTTTTAATACATTTTGCAATTTCAAAAAATTGTCATTTATTGTATTTAAATCAGTTATTGCACTATATCTTGAACACTTTCATTTGCATCCATACATAAATGTCGAACTATTATGAAAAAAAAAAACATGTGGACGAACAAATTAAAATTCTTAATAAAGAATTAAACTTTTATGTTCCTAGAATAGATTAAGCTGTACAAAACATAATTTTGACACATTTTGTTCTGTTTTTGATACTTTCTCACAAAATAGTTTCACTAAAAATGCAGTTTTGGACAGAATGGTAAAAACCATGGTATTTACCGTAGTGTCAAAAACCTCGCCAACCCTGGTGACAATGTTATTAAAGTAAGTAGTAGATTTTAACTTTCAGCTCAAAAGTCAAGACTTAGCAAAAAGGTCAATTGGACCAGAATTGAATTAGAAAAAAAAAAGCTGTTTTCAATGTTAAGGCAATAAAAACTACACTTACACCTTTATTGAGTGTGAGACCTCTTTACAAGTATTCACAGCAGTAGATTCCTCTAGTAGAGATATCTGACTGTCGCAGGAAATTACAAGAACCAGCTTTATTTTTCTACAATTAAAGTAAAATTATAGATATAAATATGTTAGTAAGGAAATAAATCTGGCATACACTTACACTGACAGAATTTATTCTTAAATTGTTTCGTGGTAACACATTGTTTACAAATTATCTCCTTCAGACCCAAGCAAAGAATGAAAGCTTAATATTTTGTACAATGAACTTCAATAATTGTTTTGATTAGTACAAAGTAGAAAAGAGTAATGTTTTTTTTTTTCTATTTGAGGGTGGGCTTAGGGGGGATGTATCGCATGTGATATAGTAAGAACCAGACACTACAATCAGGAGTGTTTTATTTCTGAATAAGATTTGACTAGTTTGTTTAGTTATAGTGCTAACGACACAATATATGCACAGCATAAATACTAGATGAAAATAAGCTTTATTTTTATGTTGTGGTAACGTTACATGATTCTTTTTACTTTCATGAAATGGCTTAGAACAACTTCTTTTTGCAATGAGACAAGTCAAGGAAAAAAGAAAAAAACTTGCAGTCTCTACAATGGGTATAGTACTTTGTAAATCATCTGCAACTGAATGAGCTCCAATTAGAATCATAGTGACTAATGAAATCTAAAATTTCGACCAGTATTAAAATTTTACTGAGTAAAAAATGGAAATAAAAGAAAAGGGCATAACAACATATATAGCAAACAATTCCAGTAAAAAATTAAAATGAATTGAAGGATTCGGAGGGGAGGGGGTTGGTTTTAATTGCTTACATCAATACACCCCCCGCCCAAAAAAAAAAAAAAAACTGAAACTGACATAACAGTTATTTCCAATAGCCATCAAGTCCCATTGCGTCATAAATATACAAATAAATTGTACAAGCTACTGTGTGGTAATATTTCAGAGAAAATTTTTTTCTTTGGCTTTAAATTGTGCAGAGTACATATGAAAAGGAGGTCCCCCTCAAACATGTTTCTCTCAACTACAGCATTGATTACACTTCAAAAATTAATTTTCCTAGTGCTTATTAAATAATTTTATTCTTGAAATCTTCATAACCTTTATCCTTGCACTATAAATAACTCAACGAAATACATATTTGACCTTTCATACAGCATACAAATTTAGCATAGTGAGTATTAGAAATAATAACCACACATTGATATTCATCGAAATAATTTGAACGAATGTAATTGTAGAACTAATACTTCTTAATTCCTTACTTCTGAAATGCTTACTAATTTGGAGCAAGGACCCATTGAGATTAAATCTCTCATCCCTCTTATATGATAAAGATCTGTTAAGAAAACAATTAAGCCATGGTTGTCAGCTTTGGTACTAAAAATGCCAGTGTTTAAACCGAAATTACTAATATACACCAGCAGGCTGAATTTGCAAAACTTGTAACTGAATAATTACTAAATTTCGCATCTAATGTAAACTTCGTCCAAGTAGCAAGTTTCCAGACTTTACCGCTCAGTGGATTTCCAGTTTTGGTTTCAAGAATGAGGGGGGGGGGGGGGGCTCTGGTCACAAGTCAGAAGTTTCACCAATCAGGTCACCGCAGTCCCTAAATGACAGGTTGATGGCATCCCTCCCTCCTGCAGAAACAACTTAAGAATTCAATTCATCCCTCTCCCCCAAGGTAATCACAAACCCTCTCAAATGTTACAGATTATTCATTTAGAAAGAGATTGATCTCGCACTCAAAAATAAGACAAAACAACCCTCTCAAAAAACTGCCCCTTTAAATTTTAGTGGTGCTGTTTGTGCTATAGACCCCCCCCCCCTCTTTTTAGTGGGCACCCCTATCAAAGTCAACTCAATTTTGAAAAACTTGATAATTACTCAAAAACGCAGTTTAAACATTTCAAGATCTCAATTTGAAACATTGTGAGATATGAATTCAAAATACCTCAGCAGTCAATCACTCGAGTTCCCGATTTCAAAAGTTCTGTCATCAATCACTCGAGTTCTCGTTTTCAAAAAGTCTCGATTATCAGAAGTACTTGATTTCCGAGATCTTGATTATGCCCATCACTAGTCTTTATGGTTAACTTAACAAAAGAGCTTGATAGGCCGCAAGCAGCCTATCAGCTACTGATCCGGTATTGCTGGTTTAGTCACCTGCAAGATTTTGAATGCATACAATGAGGATTAAAAAATTTTCAGCAGAAATTATAATTGACTGGCAAGGCCGTTTAAAAAACTTGTCGCTTTATGCTAAAATTATTGCTAATTCATTCGAAAAACATTCAGCATAACATGTATAATTGCTTTAATTCCTTTTCTGCAATGGAAATTGGATAATTTCTCATGCTCCTTCTTTATGAGGGTTTTTTTTTGTGACCCTCTTTTAAAACAAGCCTGGTTTTTCATAACCCCTTTGAATAACACCACCCCCTAGCACCAACAAATGACCACTCCTTTATACACATACATTTTCCAGATGTGCTAACTGAAATAGTTTGTCAAATGGTTAGTATCATAAAAAAATTAAGATTAAGTCAGTAAACATGATAGTAAGATCATGGGTTATCAGTCAATGGTAACTGTAGGTTATTGTCATGGATGGATCCAGATGATTACCTTTCAATAAATTCCAAAACCTCCGCCCTTTAACATCACCGATGATCGTCACAAATTAAGTTTCTTTTGCTTTATTTCTTTTTGTTGGGAGTGGATTGGGACGTCCTGAACCCTTTCCTTTAACTAAACGTCATCAAAGGTGTCCTAAAATTGCTTTTTTGAATTTCAATTTATACTTTCTAGGGGTGATCTCTTGAACCCCATAATGTCATCTAGAATAGAGTTTTTGGAACTTTGAAAAACTACCTGTGTTCCGATTAATATTACTAAAGTGTTAAGCAACATTCTACGATTGCATTTTCAAGACAACAATTCTGAAAAAATTCCCATAGAGAGCCCACTTTTTCACAACATTATAGATCATCTAAAATTACATTTTTGGAACTCGAGAAACAAAAATAGGTTGAGGGACAGTTCCTGCATCTCAGCTCAAGGAGGAGCCGATCGTTCCTCCCTTGCATCGGTCCTTGGTTATTATAGAACCATATCATAAAAATCGGCACTAAATAGGTAATGTAAGGCTTACTTATGGTCAAATATCTGTTCAAACAGGCAAGTATAGCACAGCAAGACTTGGGAAAGCCCCGACTATTGTGGCAATTACGTAGTGAATTTCTGTTCTTTAATCCATGACTGAGGAGAGAAATCTTGAAATATCTCTGAGACTTTGTAGTGGCTTAAAAAAAAAAAAAAAATCAGGACACAAAATTACAAAAAATCAGAACACTTAACATTTTTTAAAGAGTAGTGCACATATATACTATTGCACTCAGTAGCAAAATGAAATGTATATCATCAGATATTGCAAACAAGTTTAGTACACGTGTTTTTCATTTATTATTATTATTTTTTGCACTGGAAATTTATCATAAAAAGACCAATGGAAATTGTAGGGCTCACAACTGGACATTGTTACAAGTTTCTAAAAGTCCATTTTTTTTTCAAAATCAGGCCCTTGTTAGCTTTAAAATATTGGTTCCATTTCGAGTTTTACTCAGTGATTCCTCTGTCCCCCTCTATTTCTTTTCTCAAACAAAGTATTAACAGTGGCAGATACAAGGGGTCATGGAGGCTGGAGGGTCATACCCCCCCTAAACAATCGAGAACTTTATGCATAAAATGTAGATGATTACAGTATCTTAACATTTCATTTATTATTTTTAAAAGTAAACATTTGAACTACTTCATCTCATTCCTCATGAAATCAATTTGCAACGTTTATCCCCAGTTAGGTGTCTTATTCCAGGCTGATTTGATGCTTTTTATTTACCCGCAAGCAGTTTTTGAAATTTTTCGTACCTAAAACCATAGGTTCGTTCACGGGGGTCGTCATTCTTCAGCTAGCCCTCCCCCCCAAAATAGTTTTCTGTATCAGCCCCTGAGTATAAATATGTTATTATTAACATTACCATACTTGAAAGTTATGAATCAAATGGTGAGAGAACAGCTAGATGCAATATACCAACTGGAGTTCAAAACTATTGGTTAGGTGTAAATAATTCATTCAGCATAATTTCAAGTGCTTAGCAAAAGTTATTTCAACAATATAAAACAGAATTTATCGATTAATAGGCTAAAATTCAATAAGCATTGTTACATCCTCTATGCGATAATACTTTTAACCAGTCATGTTTTTTCTTTAGGGGTATATATACTCCCAGTAATCCATTACGCACAATGTGTATGCAATCATATACATAATATATCACAGTATGAAAATTTTTGAAGCTTGAGGGTAAACGCTATATGTCTAAAAAATGTTTGAGAGTATATAGCATATATGGAGAACACCACTGCTTTTAACATGAAAATGTTTGTACTGATTAATCAGTTTCCAATGGTGGGTAGGTAAATCAGCAAAGCAGTGGATTACCAATTACTGCCGGAGTCTACTAATTACTGCTGGTTAACTAGGGAATTGCTAATTTTAACCTTTTGAAGTTCAGATTAAGGACCATGAAGAAATTAGGTACTTTTCCCAAGGAACAAACTGAAAACCTGTTGGGATCATCAGGACCAAAAGTTAATACTCATGACAAAATATTTTTTATCAGGATAATCAGGAAAATTACGAAGCCTGCTGTAAGCAATTCAAGTAGACAAATGGAAAGCCTCATTTTAGTGTCATTCCAGCACTAATAAAAGGAATTGAAAAAAATTAGGCTTCATTCAGAAGTTTCAAGTTTATAGACTCGTTCGTTCACAAACAAAAGAACAAATTTGACGGTAGCAGTAGGTAATTACAGAGTACAAACCTGTATCGGTTCAAACTATAATGAACTTGTCGATATTTTTATTAAAAAAGTAACATTGAATTATATATACGAATTGATACGTATCGACAATACGACTTCCAATCTGTAAACAAACATCTGTTCGGTTTCCGCTGCCGTACAGTGACGTGAAAACCCGTCAAACAGGTCACGTGTACCAGCCGGCAGCCTAGCTGTGGTGCTTCCGCTGCCAGCCAGCCGGCAGCCGAGTCTCGGCCGTTTAGGAAACGTTTCCGAT
>NW_026558102.1:18209-38772 GCF_026930045.1 Uloborus diversus | reverse complement strand
TAAACCTTTCATTAAGTCCCTGAACCTCTGCTCCTCCTAACATTTCCAGTGTTCGTGTAAACAAAAATTTTAGAACTATAATTTCGAACATTTTCCAGGGGAGGAGCACCTTATGACTGTAGGTTCATGTGGTTATTTCTCTTTCCCCACTGAACGCAATTCTCTAAATTTGATTGTACAATACTAGTAATGACAGTATCCCCCCCCCCAAACAAAAATGTAGACCCTTTTTCTCTCTTGTCATATATGTATGAAAAAAAATTGAATGGCTTCAAGAATTTGGAAAGTGTTGAGGTCGAGATCTTTGATCAACATTAGAGTGGTTAGCCTTTTTTAAAAAATAAACCAGCTTTTTTTCAATACTTTTTACGAAGAAAAGCTGCCAAATACGATTCTGTTTCTCCACTGCACACTGACTCATGGTATGACACATAAGATTACTATGAAGCAGATGCTGGGGTGTTGAAGGCACATTACGAAAGTAGGGCAGTCCACATTATTTTTTTTTTAGTGGTCGGAGGGAGGCCTGCAAGTCATTATTTTGCCCTGGGGCTCGGGTTGAGCTCTTGGCAGCCCTGCATTCACTCCTATGGATAACACTATCTTCTTCATCACTTTTCATGACTTTTTGTTTTATGGAGTTAATTGCTTTGGCAAGTGAAGCAACCATACCACAATTTTTTATTACTTCATGGAATATGCTTGGAGTTTAGGAAAATTTTTGTATGCTCATTTTAGTTAGCGAAAGAGAATCTTTCTTTTTGTTTTAGAGTGGGAAGGGAAATTTACATTTGCTCAAAGGAGCTTTTTAAAAATACTTTTATAGCATGACCACAGCCTTGCGGGTATGGCTAGTTTATGTATGTTAACATACAGATAAAATAACACAAAATGTATGTTGACAGGTATTAACATACCACAAGCATTGGCAATATGACTTAAATTGGCCACAAGCATTAGCATTATAGCAAGAGGTTCTGGAGACGATTTAACACCCATAAGTCCCTGGTATCACACCTGTGTCAAACATTTTCAATTGAAAGAACGTGTGAGAACTATTCGTGTGTTTTTTCAACAATGACTTTTTTAATAATTTTTATTTTGTTAATATTGAGATTCTGATAACTCAAAAACATGAAAAAATATAATTTATAAGTTATTTGCATTGATAATTATTAGACCTTAAAGGATTAAATGATCACAGTATTTAAACCTGACAAATGATATATTTCCATTATTTATTCTTATATGGATAAATCCATAATGTAAACCTAAGAAATAATCTAAAGATGAAAGGGGAAAATGTCATAGAAAGGAGTATGGCACTGTCTTATGATACATCTCACAACGGCATTCTTACATGCAAGCTATAAGTCGCAGAAGTCAAAATTTTATTACAAAGAATCTTTCTGACAATGGTACTTTGTTGGAACTAATGGCTGAAATGAACATGGCATGACTAAGTAAGCTTTCTGAATCTTATATAATATAAATAAAATAAATGAAGTCCATGTCTTTATCTAAATTGTCCACTTAAGCACTTGATTGAATTGATTGTTCATTCTGATAATTTATCTAACATAGAGGGTTACGACCTTTGCGGCAGGATCATGCCCACTCAATGTTAAACTCGGTAGACAAGTATTTGGGCTTGCCGTCATGAGAGTTAAGAGGCACCACAAAATACAAGAACTTAAGTACATTGCTTAAACATCTATAAAACTTCTTTGCAATTTCAAAATAAAATCTAAAATTCTAAAAGATATTTAAACACAGGTTTTTCTAGTCATTAAATGACTTTCTTCACATGTAGATGTATTCTACGTCACTTGAAGTACAAGGCTCTTTGACAGGTTTCACTTGAAGACTAGATTTTGATTTCTTCTCTTGGCAATAGAGATTTTGTGCTGCTGCATGCAGTTTTTCTACAAAGTCTGGCACACCTAAATTGAAAAGAAATAATGTCAACTCAGATAACAGAAGGCATGACAGTGCAATATGTAAAAAAAAAAAAAGTCTTGAAAACATGCAAAAAAACTGACTTTGCCAAGTCTGCTAAATGTACTTTGATGCAGACTATTTCTGAAAGTATAGAGAGGCTTTGAAAAGTTGAGCTCCAACGTCGACTATGTTTACCTCTGTTTCGAGTTAACAGAGAAGCGTATTTGGTGCTGAGCTTTGGTTTACATTTCAGCTCAATAGGCTTTGTACTGTGTACAATTTAGGAAATTACCTGAGAAATGGCCCCTAAAACAGATGCTAAAAGATAGTGATAAAATTGCAGAAATGCACTTGGCGAAAAACGGTTAAAAATAAAGTTTATGAAAAAGTTGTTAATTAAGCAATTGTTCACATATAAATAAGCTTAGCATTTTATTTGATGAGTAAACTTTGTTTTAAATAGAGAAACAAATCTATTTTAAAATGCAAATTTTTATGAAACTTCAGATTTTTTAATATTGTTTTTGTGACTGTGCTGATTATCAAAATAGTTTTTTGAAGCTCCTGATTTTATTACTTGATTTTCCCGAAAGTAGGGATTTTAAAATACGATTTTCATGAAGGTACCAAAAAAATGGCAGTAAAATCAGCCTGTATTGGGCCCTGCCATCCAAGAAATTTCAAACCAGCTGGATACAAACATGTCGGTAATTTCATCTTCCGGCTACTAAATTGAATACGCTTCTTCAGTCAGAATTAAAAGTTGTGCCGAAAAACATAATAATAAATTTTGAAGAGTAAGGCAAGATTTTTAATATCCAAGTTTTTTTTCTTTTTCTTTTGCTAGCCCTTTGAGTAAAGCTAATACCATTAATGTGGCAAGATTTGTCCAAATTGCAGAAGCGGGGAAAAAATTGCTTACACTCAAATATGGGGCCCATCTGCAAAATTTTAAGAAGGGGGGGGGGGGGGCTCAAACATTTTCCCCAGGGTTTAGCAGGATATTTTCCCCATGGAAACCGATTTCAGTACAGATTAGAAATATTAAAATCTGACATTTTTAATAACTTATTCATCAATGGCTCAAGAAGAAATGTTTTTACATTTTGCAAAGAAAAAAGTACTAAAATCAAGAAAGTTCTGATTTCAAAGGGGGGGGGGGCTCAAGCCCCCACTTACCCCTTTATATGGGCGCCCATTCACCCAAATGAAAGCATTAGCTGGAATATTCAAAATTTACAACAGCTACATCATGCTAAAAAAGCTTAGTTTGCATGAAACAAAAGAAAAGGACCTTAAGGGTTGTTCAGGAGGCCACAATTTTAGTGTTTTTTGTGATTTTTTTTAAAGGAAAGAAATAGTCAGGATATCTTTAAACTTGGATGATATTTTATTCATTTTTTGAAGACTTTTCCACCAGAATTAGTGGAGTTAGAAGCTACTGTCCACGGGTGGTCGCCATCGGAGCTTGTTGCTGGTGGGCATTACAGAAGCCACAAATTGTGTCTGAAATGATTACAAACTTTTTTCTCCTAAACAACATATTTCTCTAAAATATGAACCTAATTGTGATCCAAAAAGTTGAAAATTGCGTGTTTTTAAGGTGTTTCATTACAATGTCATGTTTTTCTACTACTTTTTTCACATTTCTAGCATTAAAAAAATATTTTTATTAATAATATGAATAAAGAATTAGGTTCGTATAGAATATAATTGAAGAATATTCACACAAATTTTCAGAACGATTGGTCAAAAATTCTTTGAGCTAGAATGCTGACCAGTTTTTAAAAAAGTTGTTTTGAGAAAACCGCATTTGAAAAAAATACTGTGAAGGTTTTCGAAGCTCCACAGTCACTTTAAGAGCTCATTGCATCAGAACTAATTGGAAATTTTCATTGAAATTTCTGCAACATATTCTTGAATAGTTTTACTAATATTCTATAAGTGGATTTTTTGACCGGTCTAAACTGGTTTCTCCCTTTAAAACAAATTTTCTCAGAGCTATTTATTTGCCACATAGCATGTTCCTTCACTTAGCTCATCAATTGAGATGACGATCATTTGAAAAAGAAAAGAGGGAACGTTTTCATACCCGAAGAGGCCATCCAGTTGTATGCAGGAGCCGGAAAGGCAGCCTGGGGATCGTCGAAGTACGTGAGTACGTAATCGAAACCATTCTGTAAAATACAGTGTTTATTAGTGTGGTAATTAGTAAAAATACATAGTGTTCAGGCATGTAAAAGCAAAAATGCCTAAAATAAGTGCCATGGAGAGCGGAAAATGTTGAAAAAAGTGAAATGTGTGTTCGCAAATGGTAAAATATTTCATTCTCTTTACAGCACAAACTATCTAATAAGTTCAATCAGAAAATGGTTATGTTTTAAGATCAAGTGCATGATAATACAAACCATTTTCATAATTTGATGCTAAAACTGGATTTTTTTTTTTTTTTTGGTTTACCACAAGCAATTTTTGTTAATTCTAAAATGATAAAATTATTATTTTTAACATTGCATATATGTATTGAAACCTAAACCAACTGATATTCAGTGCTGTAATAATATATTTAATACTAGGGATGTTTTGAATTTAAATGTATAGAAGAACAATGTCAAGTGCATGTGGAGCAAAACACTAAGTTTAAATTTATTTATTCAGTCATTAAATACTTGATGTATTTATTCATTTGCTGATTTTGAAAAATGCAATTTATCTTAACTATTTCACTTTGTTCCACATTCCCCTACATTTTTAACCTTTGAATATTAATAGTTTACAGAAATGACTTTCACTATATCCCGCACCTGAACATTATATCCAGCACATCAGACAGCGCTACTGCTGCAACATTCTCGTATCATACCCAAACACATTGCCAAGCATATTCTTTTAATTTTATGGATTGTTGGAAAAAAATGAACAAATAAATATACTATTAAATAAATAAATTAGCATTAATTAATAAAATTAATTATTATTTAGAAATATTTAAAATATCAGAAAGTACAATAATTTATGTATTTTCTATTTTATTAATAAAAAATTTAATGCAAATTATTTGTGGCACAACAAGAATCTTTTTTCGCTCCCAGAAAATTTTGTTTTTCATTTTCATGTATGTTTCTTACTAAAGACAATAACGTAAAATATTTTCTTTAACATTTGAAGTGTTGCAAAAATGAAACAGCTCCGTTTTCAAAGTTCTAGAAAGGTCTGCATTGGGAACACCAATCCACTTTTTTCTTTATTATATTTTAATAGCTCCCCATAATATGCTCCTGAAAACAGTTACACGAGAAAAGTCATGAAAATTGAAAAAACTTAAAAATATTATATGGCATTTTAAGCTTTCATGCAGACCTTCTGAAAATTGGCATTTGGAGCCAACCCCCCCCCCCCCTTTTTTTTTTTGCAACAACCCTGCCAAAAGGACTTCACCTGCAATCCTTTACTTTTACAATATATATTTTAAAAACAATATTTTTACAACTAAAATCAAAATGGATTCAAGCTGCATTGAAAGAATATGTGTAGCACATAATCATGTATTATCATGAAATACAAGTAAGGAAAGAATTTTGACTTAGTTGTCAAGTGGTATTTTACTACTATTATATTATGCGAAAGTTTGGATGTATGGATGTTTGTTACTCTTTCACGCAAAAACTACTGAACGGATTTTGATGAAACTTTACAATAATATAGCTTATGCCTCAGAATAACACATAGAATAGTTTTCGTCCCGTTATGGGGGGGCAAACCCCCTTAGGGGGGCAATATAACACAATTTTGGTATAAATTCTCTAATATGGGGATGAAAAAATACTTGCACATATTTACATTATATGTCTATCAAAAGCTCTGATTTTTCTGCAGAAGATGGTACCTGTTTGAAATTTCTAAGTAGAATAAAAAATGAATTATGAGTTTTTTAGTTTCATGTTCCAAGGCTTTCCTCAACTCAATACAGTATTTAGTGTATCATCTCAACTCCATGTCGATAGCGACAATTGTTGTATTATTGACTATCTTCGCTTTTCGTGACCGTTCAAGGCTTTTCTCAAGTCAAATCTTGCACAAAGCAAGATTTTTGCACAAGATTGGCAAATAATACATGGATTTGGCTGATTATTTTCCATTTTAAGGCAACTTTGAAGCAATTAATGTGTTTTTTTTTTAAATTTGTGTTGACTGGGTATTTAATCGATTAGTAGGAATCTAGCCAAACTTTTTTTGTGGAATCATTTCAATAGCTAAGGCATTCGGCAATTTTTTCAACTCTTGCTATTTGTGAAGCTTAAGAATACCCAATACTGTTTTTCGGTTTTCACCATGTAACCAAATATCGCCATTTCTTTAATATTCCTTTCTTAAATTTGTTAACACGTAAAATTATTCGCCAACAAAATCAAGAAAATCCATAAATAGCACAAAAACTTCCATTAATTTGTCTTTGTGCACATTTTCAAACAATTGCCAAATTTTTACTATTTATTGGAAACATTTCGGATAGCAGCATTTTATAATCACCAGAAGTATCTCTTCGATTAAAATGAGTAACACACAGTTTTACAAAATAGGGAGAGGGAGCCTCATTTGAGGTATTCCAATACGATTGATGCAAATTGAATAACATTTTAAATCGCAGTAAGGGATTACAGGCAGCTACGTTTTTTAAAAATTTGTACTTCAATAGCAATATACAGAAAGTTTAAGACTATGTTCGAAAAAAAAAAAAGTTAAATCTTTTTAAACAAGTGAAGTTTAATTTCATATTTTGGGAATTCCGCAAATTTGTATACGTTTAAGTATCGTCTTTTTCGTTTCTAAAAGAGTACTATTTTGTTCTTCATACTTATTGCCATTTTACTTTTATGGGTTAGAAAGGAGCTCTATTTTTAATCATGTCAAAGCGGTGTGTTTTGAGTTATTTCAGTTACAGCAGAGAACGAATAAAAGTAGCGATTGTTTCTCATAATTATTACAGACCCAGGCAACGCCGGGCATTTTTGCTACGTACAATTATCTGGTAAATGTATAAATAAGATTATAAATCAATCAAAAAAACATTGAGAGTGATAGGGGAGTCCAGCCCCCATCGACATCCCCCTTGTGTGTTCCACTGCACAATGCTCGTATGAACCAATCAGGATTGGCCAAAAATCGGTTCAAAAATGTTTCAATAGAATGAAAGTTCTATTGAAACATGTATTTTGCTTTTCAGTATACAGTCAGCCCTGCTTAAACCAATATCAAATGTTCCAACATGCCTTATTCAATTAAGCAAGGTATTCTATTATACAGGGAAAACAAGAAACGTATTTTTGAAGTATTTTGCTGGTATTATATTCATTATAACTACAATAAATGGTAAATGATTCTTTATTACTTAAATATGTATATACATGAATTTTACAAAAATTAAAATACTTAATGTTTTTATGTAAATGATACAAAAATTACATGTACTACATGTGTGAATACATAAAAAAATATATATTTGATTAGTTTCATTTCTTCTTAAAAAATTCTTCCTTAATTTTATCAGCATTTTGGTTCATTCTTGAAACCTAAGTTTAGAAATCCTAAATTCTTTCGCAATTAGCTGTCTGTGTTTTCCTATTTTTAATGTCTTTCAAAACATTTAACTGAACACATATGCTTATGTCGTTCCTTCTTGCATTCTTTTTACCGCACCATCAGTCTGAAGCAGAGCAGAAAATCATCAATCAACCGATTTCGGAAAAAGCCTTTCCATATTCTCCAGCTACAACCTTGTCAAACAACAAACCAAGTCGAACAATGTCATTGACAACTGTCTCTTCCAAGAACAAGAACTAAATAGCCCTGGGAACCACTTTTCTATACAGAAAGCGGCCGAGTTCCTTGAGGCATTAAGTCGAGGACATTGCCGGACAGGACCTGAGCCAACCAAAGAAACATTTTAATCCCAGCTCACTGCATGTGGTCCAATTCTTCGAATTCTCCAAACACCCAACCCCTGATGCATTTTACAGCCTGAGATAAATTACAGCTAGATGCCAACCATAGAATATCTGTTAGCCCCTCTTTTGTGCTTTGTTATAAGTGACCTTTTACTTTCAAGGGGGTGAACTGGGATTTCTTCCCAAGAAATAGACAAAAAAATTTGACTTGAAACAAAAGTTTTGCTCAGGAAACTTTGAATATGTATGCAATTAAGCGGGGTATGGATGAAAAAAATATTTCTTACAGGGGGAAAATTTAACATTACTGCTGTACGAATATTTTTGTTCCACAGATTTATATTCCTATAAGCAATTATTTAAACATGTTGCATTACAATCCATGCTTCACATTTTATGATTTTTTTAATTTTAATATTTTCAAGGGGTAAAACCATCAACATCCACCGCCACCCCAGATGTCCCCCATGCTGACTACAGCAATACATAATTCCAAGTCCATTATGTAAAAATATATGCATATAAAAACTTATAATCAACCCAGTTAATTGGGATAAAACTATGATTAATTAATACAGTAAAATCCTATTCCAAAGAACTTGAAGGGACTGAAAATGATGTTTGCTGTAATGCAAATTTTTTTGTAATGGAATCCTATCAATGTAACGGCAATTAAAACAGAATTGACCATTTATTTTGTTGAAATGTATATTTTCTTGCATGCGTACTTGCTGTAATGAGATTTCCCTGTACAGCTAAAACCAAATAAAATACACAACACTTAATATTTAGAAGGAAATAATCCATTTGAGCATTCTGAAAATAAACAACTTGAAAACTAGATCTACATCTAAAACATTTCAAAACAAACACGTACCTCATCGTATGTCCTGTGCGGGCGAATCACCATTCTTGAACTATACTTAGTAACTCTAACATATTTATTATTTACAGGGCAACTAGGATGCTCCACGGCTCTTGAAACGAGCACCATGGTGTTTGTTTCTGGACTAATCTGGAAATGTATTAAAAAAAAGATTTAAAAGTTTTGCTAAGAGAAAGGGAAAAATTACTTTAAAAACCTTTCTGGGAATATGAGCATTTAGTGACACAAGATAAAACAAAAATAGGTTTCATAAATTTTACTTTCTCATCATATTTATCAACATATGGCATTGACACTGAAGGGGTTAATTTATAAAATTAAATAAGGAAAACAAATATGATAACACACAAAATATTTTGAAGAAATAGACTAATTTTTATCTTGTTTTTATTTTAACTCATACGTATTAAATAAATATTAATATTGTTATGAATGAGTAAAGCAAATTAGATGGTGATTTTAAAATTCAGCTATGAAGAGTTGATGAAATTAACGAAATTTAAACAGTGTGAAATTCAGAATAGTACTCATACTTTTTTCAAAAGAATTTAAAATTCTTAAATCAAAGTATCAATTTTACTTGAGGATTTAATAATATGTTTCTACACTTTCATATACCGACATATTGATATACAACAGCACAGACAATGATTTAAGGCTGACTGTATTAAACTAAAATACAAAGTATGTATTGTGAAAACAATTTTAAGACCAGAAGTACATGGGATAAAATTTGCAAGAAATTGCCCCTCCTCTAAGTTATATCTTAATCATACAAGATCGGGGTCATATTAGAGGTATGATCTTATCTCATATAACATGCTATCTCACGGAATTTTATCAAGAAATCTAATTTTTCTCTGCTCCAATTTTTTTTTCTTTTGGACAAATACTAAAATAGGTACTCATCTGAAAAATTGTTAAAGTTTCTGGCATGTACTTATAGGCCCTGAAGTTCGATTCTGTAAAACTTATTAAAGGCGAGTATAAACAATTATTTTCTAAATCTTTTTTAAATAAGTCCTTTTTTAATTAGTTTCTTAGAAAAGCTGCATAAAATGAATCATTTGTAAACATAGTATAAGAAGTAAATCTTCATAAATAAACTTAGGCATGATTTTTAGGTTACTTTCAATGATGAATAACAACACTGAGGAAAGTTAGTTTAAATATTTTATGTAGTCATAAAAATGCGATTCATTTTGATTGCAAAATATATATGATTGAAACTTATAATCTTTACTTAGGATTTAAAAAAAAGAAAAGGAAATTTGTACAGCACAATGGGAATTAAAAAATAAATATAAGTTTTCAAAAATGCTCCTCAGAAATATTTTTATGAACATTGTAAGAAGAGTGAGAAACAATAAATATTCCTTATTGCTTATCTTGTCATTAAACATGCATCTATATTCTAGGGTAGTGTGCTTTAACTAACAAATGTATAAATGGATCAGAATTTTGATTCAGATATTATTTTTACATGATTTTTTTTCAACAATCTGAACTGCATAAGCTATATGTAAGCTAGGTATAATTTGCTCACATGCAGCTTTTAGACTAGCAAAAGTAAGTTAAAAATTGTTTATGTTTTTAAAATTCTGTGTGTTAGTAACAACAGTTAACATTATTTAGCACATATAAAAGTTACATTAAAACTCAAAGCTCAAATGCTTTTAAGAAAAAAACTGAAAAGAAGATACTTTTTTTCATTTTGAGTTAATGTTTAATAAATTGAATAAAGTTATTCAATGAGAAATACAGTAATAATACTTACAACTGCTCTTCTAATATACACATATTCTCGACTATACATAGGAAACTAGAAAGGAAAAAAATTAATTGAATGCAAAATTAATAACGAATGGTAGCTTAAAAATACAAAATAATATTAATATCATCAAATTAATATATTTCATACAGTATAAAAAAACTATACAATACAAATTTAATATACCAAAATAGTGTTGACAAGATTACACATGTTCAATTATTTACCATTGATTTAACTGTTATGCATTTATTAATGCTAAGAATAGTTAGCCATTTAATAAATAAAAATTGATGAATTATTATTCTTATATTAAAGTTTAATCTTGATTATGACAACATCATCTCAGTTATCTTCAACAGGTGGTATAAACTTTGATGATATTATGACAAAAAGTTTTATTTATGGGGGGAAAAGGCACTTCAAGGCAAAAAACTAAAATTGTGTTAAATTAACAAAAAAGTAAGATGTGACAAAAAGTAAACCATTAATCGAAACTAAAAATTTCATAAATTCAGTATAACTGAAATATGCAATAAGACTGGTAAATGCTTATTTTTGAAAATTATTCATTCTCATAATTGGTTGTTTCTATTAAAATTGACAATTGTTTATTTGACCAGAACTTGTACAGTGCTTAAAAGACCATATTTTTTGGTATAGATTTTTGGATCTGAAAAGTACTTATTTGATGAAAAATTGTTTAAGGGTAATTCATTTTGCTTTAAAGATTCTTATTTAGTTATTTCAGTCAGAAAAATTGAACTCATGGTGCTACATCAGACCCATCAAATCAAAACTTAAGTTTTTTCAATAAAATCTTTTTTATTCTTATTATATTCAGAACTCATTATAAAACTTATGTGTGAGATTGATTTAACAAATTGTTTCATAAATGAAAACATATGGTAAAACATCACCTTTACATTAAAACAATGTCTTCATTTCAATGCAGAATTACTTACAGTAAGTAACTAAAATTTAAAATATTTTATACAAATGAATAAATTTATGAAAGAGACATCAGTAATGCATAACAAACATCCAACAATGGGAGAGAAGTTATTAGAGCTATCTCTTGCATTTATATTCTCAACAATAGGTAGCTTATACAGCAGAGGTGAGTATCCATCCTCTTCAAATACTTCAGAACATCCTCCCCCAAGAGTGAGACCCCCCTTCCCACCAAAAGAAGAAAAATATTCCTACCTCCCTGAAAATTTTAAAGCTGCAGCCATGCATTATGACTTTTTTTTTTTTCATGTGCATCCCAGTATAAAGAATTGAAATATTTTTCATTGAATTTTTTCAAGCCAAAATTTCTCCATAAAAAATTCTATTTTTTTTTTCTTATTCAGATTATTTTGCATAACTGGTACATAAAAATCAACTAAACATTTAAAGCAATGCTTTCTATTCTTTGCTAACCATTTCCTAGCTCATTCAAGAACAAATATATACCTACTTTTTACTTTTTTTTAAATTTTAATCCTCATAACTCCCTCCTTTTTTGCATCAATAAATGAGTACACATCCTGTTGATCTATAACATTAAATATTTATGCACAGTAAAAAAAATGTTAAAAAATCAATCTTTAATAAAATCACCTAAAAATTTACATAATTTAAAGTTAAATTCTTAACCACTGGACAATGCCTCTGCTAAGTATTAAGCACCTAGTTTCAACAAAAGGGAGAAGCTCAAAGGCATTATAAAGTTTTCACGAAAATAACCTTCAGTGAGCTAAAAGAAACAAATGGGCCTTGTTAGTAGAACTCCATAAGGAGTATTCTTTCAGCCAAGAGTGCCCTGCCTGAAAACTATGACATTGATGTTTTTATGCTGTATGTATCACCACCAAAAATAGAGCAAATGTACTCATATACAAGAATAGTATTGTGGTCTCTTTAATGCAGGAATTAAACATTGATATCCACAGAATATAATGCTTTAAAAGAAACATGCAAGAAGTTGCCAAGGTCGGTGTCAAACAGTATGCTTATTGAGATGAAATGCAAATTTTAAACTTACAGGGTAATGCATCACCCAATGCATTACTTCACAACCACCTTCCGTTTTCTCTTTGTCGATGACGTCCAATTTGATCACCAGTTTGTCCCACTCTTTTCTGTACTCAATGTCAGTCTGGAAGAACACAAAAAGTAAAATAAAACTTAGATTTGCTTACTTACATAATTTTGATTGTGAAGGCATTTACAGTTGTGAAAAAATAATGCAATCAAAATTTATAAGCAAAAACTACAAATGCAGAGAAGATTCAGAACAGGTAGTGCAAATAACAAAATGTTCATAGAAGCTAACATTTGTTTTGAGGCTTCAGAAACATTCAGTGCTGAGCTCAGATGGCTATACAGCTAAAAAAAACGAGCTGATGTGTGCATCACATGACTTCCTTTTACTCCAATTTAATGTCATTTCCCCATTATTGGCATTTTTAGTGTGATTCAATAGTTTACTCTCTAAATATTTGACTTCAAGTTGGCAACAAAACTTGGCGACCAAAATACTGGTGATACATCGCCAAGTGTCTGCCAAATTATAACACCACTTGAGTTTACATCGAAATTAACAATGATTTCCCCTCAAAAAGGGGCAAAAGACCCCTTTAGAAACACCCGAATGCAATCAAAAGGGGAGGTGCACAACTAGATCCCACTAGGAGTCTACGTACCATATTTCAACTTTTTAGAACATACCGTTCTTGAGTTATGTGACATACATACGCACATACATACATACAGACATCACGAGAAAACGCGTTGTAATTAATTTGGGAATCATTAAAATGGATATTTTGTGTGTCTATACATTCTTTGGCACTTATCCACGTGTGGTCGAGCCGAAAGAAAACCTCAACATTCATTCGGGGGTGATTAAAACGGAAATTAAGGTCGATTTTTGAGTGAAATTTTTTTTGCGATATAATACTTCCTTTTTTGTAAAAGAAAGTAAAAAATGTTTAGTTTCCTAACTAAAACCCTTGTCAGTTTTACTTAATACTAAGCCCAAAGCATAAGTTTTTAGGTCATAGACTAATAACAAATAGCCTCAATATTTAATTTGCTAAACCACAATATTCAACCGCGAATGAGTATAGGTAGGTAAAATTTAGTCATATCTATTGCTTTGACTGAAGAAACTTGTAACTCCAAAACACCTGTATAGTTTGCAGTTTTCACAGTAATCTGTTCCTTTTTAATAATATGTTTAGAAGCTGAGGGTGAAATCAAATTCACTCGATTATATTTTACTATTATGCATTAAATTAGAACCCACATAGAAGCTAATGGCTAACATAATGATCGAAAGAAAACTTTGTAAGAGAAACCAAACTTTAAATACGTGTAAAAATGAAAAACATCTAAATGAAGATAAGCAGAAAAATGCAATTACAGTGAAACTTAGTAATTAACAAAATTTTAAAGGAAAAAAATGAAAAATTACTTACCTGTACAGAAAAAAAGGTTCTAGCAGGCACATCATAAAATGTTCCCATGACTGAAAAAAAAAAGAGAAAATATCTCTATGGTGATCACATTACAAACTGAGAAACAAAAGCATCTACCTACAAGTATTATGTACTTGTATTGCGACATTTTCTTCTTAAACATTTCTCGGGGCCAGTTAAGATATTAAGATTTAGTCTATTGTCAGTTTATTAAGAAAACTATTTTTAAATTTTTAATCTATGTCACAGAGAGACTATTTAAAACAATTCTGCTACTTTGTACATTTACATATCTGTTGTATGCACACCAAGCAGAAGACATTGTTATTAGCTCTATGTGATGCTGATTAAGAATAAAAAATAGTCCGTGTGACAAACCAATACTAAACTAATATTAAAATCTAAATCAGCATCAAGAAATGCTTTAAAATAAGATGTTAATATATGCACATTCAACCTGTGTCCCAGAAAATATGGAACAATTCTCTATTATTAACTAAAATTTGAAGATTTTTTTTACTTAAATATTTGTAGGTCTTTTTTTTCCCTTCATCTAACTAAGAAATAGTCAGTGGACATTCACAAGACTCTGCAATACATGTCATAGTTTCTGTTACTGGGAGGCAATATTCTATCCAGATGATGTCGCAATTTTTTTTCCAGAATTTTTAACTAGTATTTTTATGAAAATATGATTAAATTTGTAAACAGAAGAATATTAACATAAAAACAGATTTATCTTAAAAATGTTACTCAATTATTAAAGTCGGTAAAAACAATATAACAAAGGGGGATTTCTACTAACCGGGTTTATTTTTGTGCTTTTATAATTTAGTGTTTTGTGCTTAATGTGTTTTGGTGTTGTTAAATTTATGAAAGGTCTCGGCTCACATGTACATGTGATACTCAGACAAACATGTATTTCTTTTACTGGATGTTTGTACATCCAAAAGCTCACAATTTTACATTGAAAAAATGGTTCCTTGAAACCCTGAAACAGGTGTATGCAGTAATCTGTATATTTGTGCTACAAAATGTTGGTTATTTCCTTCTACACATGCATAATTTGTGCAAATAATAAGTATTCTATATAGGTTCTCACTAAAACTTTGAAATAGAACTTGGTACGAAGTATTTTAATTAATAGATTCTTGAGCATCACATCACACTTAACACAGTATCAGAACAATGTAGTAGCTACCGAGTTTTTCTTTTTTCTTGCAAATGTTTATTATTTTGGAGGCAGTAACATGATGGATCACAATGCAACTTACTTTTGGTGAAATGTACTGAGAAAAAGACTGATTAAATTTGACGCTAAAGTGAAAGGTGGCTTTTGCTCTCAATGAAGAGATTTTGTTTTGCAAATATGACATATGTTTCTATTAATTCAATGTTTTAGTTAAAGTTATTTGAACTGAAGGCTTATATGATCATGTGGTTTGTTGAACTCCATTTCAATAAAAATGGCTCATTTAGACAAGTTTGAACATTTGGATTTTTACTTACTTTTATATTCATAAAGATAGGAGTTTGGGAAAGCTTTTCTCCAGACTTGGACACACTCCTTCTGTATGACCGCTTCCCAGCCCTCGTTGACCAGTTTGTTGACGAGATTCTGGCCGCTGATGGGCTTGGTGGGGTGGTCATCGCTGCTCCGGTATCTGTCCAATTCATAAATGCAGCTATATAGAATATGAAGCCACATCACAAAAATGGACAGCACATGATACACACAAGTATGATGCATTTATTTTGAAAAGTAACAAAAAACAAAAGGTTTATTTCAAGGGCGGATAAAAGGGAGGGCCAATGTGGGCAATCGCCACTCCCTTGAAGGATTCTGTGCTGTTTTGGAATTCAAGTCCTAAAAAGATAAACTCCCTCCTTGAAACTTTTTGAAATTGAAGTTTCAAAAAGTTAATTTTAGACAAGCTTTGATGACGTTGGAAGGAGGAGCGGAGCTTTGGAGGCCTTTCCCTGGTCCTTTTGCAAAGATATCTAGATTTAAAAACCTAGGAGCTAAATTTGATGTCTAAAATTTTTAATCACATTTAAGTTTTTTTTTCCTGACACCCATAAGCGGCTCGTACAGAGGCAAATAATCCCCCCTCACTTTCAAAAGTAAAGGGCCGTGCCCCCTCCCTTTTAGAGTTAAAAATTAATAATCTATTGAAAAATGTTTTTTTACAGGGTGGATTGATTTTTTCCACCAAAGTAACAACTAAAAATTCCAACTAAATGAACTTTTCTCATTTCATAAAAGTAGAACTTTGAATTGGATGGGGAAAGTCTACGGGGGCCAGTCGTCCCTATTTGTGAGGAAATATTCCATTTTTTGGAGGTCATAGAATCATAAATGTTAAAAGCAACCCAATTCTAAAAAAAAACAGCTTCAGGGACCACCCCCTCAAAAACCACTTTTTTTTTTGACCCCCCACTTTTTTGGTGCACTAGCTGCCTATGCTGGCATACTGTGAATGAGACTGCAATTGAAGAGAAGAAAAAATATCAAAATGAAAAACCAATTTTTAAATACGAGCAATTTTGTCTTTGCAAATCTTTTTCTAGTGTATATTTTAGATTTTTAAAATTCCAAAAAAAAAAAAAAACTGTGCAACCTGTAGCATTTTCATTTAATAAAGCTTTTTTTCTGTAATGTAACATGAATTTCTGTAATGTAACATTTTTATTTATTAAAAATGCCACCTAAAGTGCTCATTACACCTGGAAACTTATCCTGGCGCCTATGTAATGAAATGAATTTGAATACTAAAAATGTAGTCTTGAGCAAAGAAGAGACTGAAGGGACATGATTCAGTTGTTTAAATTTGCTAAAATGAAAGATGTTAACGGTGCTAAAGTTTAGCACTGAAAACAGGACAAGGGGTCATTAAGCTATTCAAATCTCAGGCTAACATGGATATTAGGAAAAATTATTATTTTAGCAGGGTAGTGGAACCTTGGAACAGCTTACCGGAAGAGGTAGTAATGAGCAAGGGAGTAGATAGTTTTAAGAGGGCCATTGATCTTCACTGGTGATTGTAAATTGACTAGGACCAGCCTAGCTGGGCCCAGAGCCTGTTGCTGGTCGCCACTTTTGAATTTGTATTTTTATAATGTCACATGAATACTTTCTATTCATTAAAAATGATACCTAAAGTGTTCATTACACCTAGAAACTTATCCTGGGTGTCATCATGACACCTTAACTTGAATTCTTATTTCTAATACTGTTTCAAAGTTCAACTACTTTTTAAAGTGCCTTAAACTAATACAGTACCATGAGACTATTGTGGACTGAGAAGCAGTGTCACAAAATAAAGGGTTAAACTTGCTCGAAAAAATATGGAATTATAAGATAAAGTGGAGTTAAAAGAATTAAGTTCACCATAACTTATAGTGTTAAAAGTTTATCATTCTTCAAATATGAATTACTAATATGGTAATATATAAATACAGATGTGGCAAACCAGCAACAGGCTCTGGGCCTAGTGATGCGTTTGAACATTATTTTGTAATTTTTCCAAAATTTAGTATGATCCATTTTTTATTTATAAATTCAAAAGAGTTGCTCAAAAGTAGACCCTCCAATGGGCATTTTTCAAATTTAAATTTAAAAGTGACAGAGTAATAAACAACTTCCTGACAGGAGGCTCTTTACGATCAAGTGATAGAAAAATAAATAAAAACTTACAGGGTTGAACCACCTTGACTAGTATGCATTTCATCCAACAGACATAAATCCATCATGCTAAAACTAATTAAAATTAAAACAATATAATTGATGCATAAAAAATAAAATATCTTTAGAAAAAAAGGTAAAAACAAAAGATGATGAATGAATAATAAATAAGCTACAATTAAAACTAAACTACTAAAGCAGAAAAAAAAGGTGCAAAAACAAAAATAATTTCTTTTTAAAACTATAACAAACAAAAAGCCTAGCTAAGATAATTCGTGATTCAGTGACTTTACTCAATTTTAAAAATGAATTACAAATTACAACAAAAGTGAGAAACAAGAAATTTATCAGCATATAAATGAAACTTAGATTTCGGCATTTACGAAATTATTTGATGTACAAAAAATTGAAAATATAAATACGACTTTGCATAAATTTTGAGCTCTGATTTCGTATTGATGCACATGAAAAAATTATATTTATTCTAAGGATATCCATAAGGTTTTTTTTAACATAGGAAAGGGTAACTTTTCAAAATAGCTTCATTTTAGTTAGTGACGATTGTAGTGATTTTTGACAGGATGTACTGCCTGGTCGATAAGTCATTTTTGGAAAATAATATTGTTAGCTTTTTTTTACAATATCAAGTATTTAATCAGAGGTAGACATTTGTAAAATCAATTTGTCGTGTAACATGCTAAATTCAACTGATCTATAGTAGAGTTTTTTCCTTTTTTTTAAACCAGAGAAAACTATTCCCAAAGTGTCTCAAAAATAGGCAGCATAGATCACATTTTACAAACATTTCTTACTTTGAGATTAGGCCTGTCATTTTAGGAGAGAAGCAACTGATCCTTCTTCCACCTTGACACACATTTTGAGAAATTATTATGTACTAAAAATTAATGCATTTTTATACATGTGAGCATGGCTCGTTGCTTTTTAAACAAATACATATTGAATCCAAAATCCAGGGTTCAAAAATATCATGATATTTTCGAAAATATCCGATATTTATATTATATATTGGATATTTTGGTATATATCCTATATTTTCAATCAGTGCAAACTTAAGTCTTTAAATAGTAACTGCTTCCTCAAATAAGTGTTGTTTATTTTCTCATGTTGTTATTATAATGCATCAATTTTTTCATTACTTATATTCATAAATATACATTTTACGTAAAGTTTTACATACTTTGAATGGCATTTAAGTAAATGATATTTATAGTCATTTGTAAAATGTGATAATTTAATCTTATTGGAAATAAAATGTGGCACAACTGATACATTTCTACCATTTTAATTGAATTATTTAAACATTAGATGTTTTACTCATTTTTCTTTGGTTAACTGTTTTTACAAATTAAATATTTTAGAGTCAATTTAGACAATTAATTAGTCAGTTCACATCCATTAAGCATTTTTTTTCAGACCAATTAAAATTGTTACATTATTAATAATTTTATGCCTAGAAAATAAATAAGGAATATTACATTATTTACATTATATTAATGATACATTAATATGATATATATATATATATATATATATATATATATATATATATATATATATATACATTACTTTTGATTATTTTTAATAATAAAATACCATTAATATGATTAATACATTTAATTTTTATATATCAAATGTCATACTTCGAAAAATAAATATTGAAAATATCAAAATATCATGATATTTTCAAAATAACTATTGGATATATATCATAATATATATCGACCAATAATATATCGGCGAACCCTGCCAAAATCCAACATGTTATGCCCCCCAGGAAAAATGTGAAATGATTCTTCCTAGAGTCATCACTGGTCGTTCACAAATGGCTTTGAGGGGAGAAGGGACGGAGGTCATGAGAATGTGACAAGGGTGAGGAAATATAACAAGGCATGTAACATCACATTTTTTTTAAAAATAAGAATATGTCTGCGAAAAATAGTGTGGTATGTGAGGAGGAGAAGGGTAAGGTGAGGTAGGACAAAGGGTGGGAATGGGTCAAAAAAATGTGATATCATTTATGAGCAGCCCCTTAACAGTTTTCCACCTTGATAAGTAACATTGAAAAACACGATTAACAGCCTACAACAATTTTAATTTTTTGAATTGATCTGGGATGAAAAACATACTTTTGGATTTCTTCGTCTGTAATTTTTTCCTTTTCCCAACTAAAAAAGGCAGCACCCAGCAGTAACGAGAAAGGACGTTTCTGAGAGCGAAAGTTCTTTGCAAACTGTGAAACTATTTCACGAAAAGAGTTTTCCGTATACAAATGAGAATATAAGTTCCATATTTGAGACATACGCCTCACTCTCTGAGAGGCTATAAAATTGCACTGAGTTGTAAATAGTTCACCCAACAAAATAAGTCTTTCATTACATTCAGCTTTGATGTCTTCCCATAACTTTTTCCTCCCATCAAATTCGAGAACAGATTTGAAAGAAAAAGATCTTTTTCGGGATGTCTCCTGCGTGAAACATCTTCGAAGTTCAACGGATATTTCACCTTCGATTTTACTCCGGTAACAACTACGGAAATTTCTAACGATTTTGTTGTAAACATAAGATCCGTTCATAGTTCCGCTGACTATATATATATACTATTCACATTTTATACAAGTACCATTAAAGTCAGAAACAAAAGAGAACGTCTGGATGACTGTACTCGTCAGTATTTTCAATTATTGCAGTGTTTATAGTCTGATTTTATCATAATCTTCACCGATCAAGCATGTTTCATATTTTTTACGACTACCATGCAAAGTTCACATTTTGACCGGAGATTTAACAGCATTGCAGTTACAGACAATTTGTGCTAGAAGTTTACTCAATTTTTAAAAAATACTAA
>NW_026558102.1:0-18186 GCF_026930045.1 Uloborus diversus | reverse complement strand
TTTGGGGGGAGGGGTATCACGGTATTTAGAGGGAGTTTCCCGAGGGACTCCCATCTGGTATGTCACGTCAGTGACAGGAACAGGGGACCCTCGGGGGTAATGGTAATGGTATTTAGAGGGGGTGTGTCTTTGCTGTTAGGGTGATCGGCGCCCATTGGCCATTCTTGATCGTACACTTGGGCCATTATTGCATGAAGATTTAAAGCCAATCTATATATATAAAAGAAAGTCGTGTTAGTTACACCACTTATAACTCAAGAACGGCAGAACAGATTCGGCTGAAAATTGGTAGGGGAGGTAGCTTAGAGCCAGGAGATGGATATAGGATACTTTTTATCCCGTTCTACAGCGTTCCCGTGTGACTTGACATGAAACGTCAGTCACTATAAAACGTGGTATAACAAAAAAGAATCAGACTTGGAATAACAAAACGCAAATGACAGCTATGTAATTGACGTAAAATGACAGCTATGTATTGACGTATGGATGACAATTTGATATTTGTAAGAAATCAATATTAAAAACTATTTCTATTAAATAAATAATTAACAAGTGGATTGAAGTGAAGTGAAGTTTAATTAATAATGCCGCGACCAAGACGATCGAATCTTTCCCGACAAAGCCGTAATGCAAGAAGAATACAAAATACTGCAAATGAAAGGACTGAAGAAGAACAAGAAATTGCACGTGAACAGCGCCGCGATAGTATGGCTCGACTTCGTGCTTCTCAATCACGAGAGCAAAGTGAAGCAGCCCGTGAAACAGCTCGGTTGGCAATGCAGAATCGTCGAGCGAACAACAGAAGGCAACAAATAGATAATTTGCGACGCAGAGAACAAGATATTTAGCTGATTTGAATCGAGCAGCGTTTCGATACGATTGCAGCAATGATTACAGCTTGCATCCTAGCGTTTGCATTGGGCAAATGGACGTTGTTTGCGAGTATTGTGGTGCATTAAAGTTTTTCGGAGAAACGCCTGGATTATGCTGCCTTAATGGTAAAGTGAAATTGCCAGTGTTGACTCCGCCACATGAGCCATTGTATTCATTGCTTTGTGGCGAAACACAAGAATCACGCCACTTTCTTGCAAATACTCGAAAATACAATAGTTGTTTCCAAATGACGTCATTTGGGGGCAGACATTATCGAAGAAGGAGGATTTAATCCGACATTTAAGGTATTTATTTTTGTACTTACATAGAATGTAGTTAAAGAATAACTTACTTTATCTATTGGTATGTATTACATTTGCTAATACTGAACTCTACTCTCCCACAGAAAAAGTGTTTATAACCCAGTTAATACTGTCTGGTTTTTATTTTGTAGATACAAGGACAGATTCACCATCGAATTGGATCATTACTACCTTTCGAAGATACACAGAATAAATTTTTACAAATATATTTCATGGGCAACATGGAAGAACAACTTGATCGACGCCTAGGGATCAATGCAGGAATGAAGGCGAGCAATTATTCAAGACTTGCAGTGTCTGCTTCATGAACATCATGCGTTGGTCAGATTGTTTAAGAGTGCTTTAGAGCAAATGCCAAATGATGACTATAAAGTTGTCATCAAAGCAGATAAACGACCATCTGGAACACACGAACGCACATTTAATGCTCCAACAGTAGACGAAGTTGCCATCCTGATTGTTGGTGAACAATTGGAAAAACGCGATATTGTGCTTACACGTCGCGATACTGGGCAACTGCAACAAATATCTGAAACTCATCGATCATATGACGCATTGCAATACCCACTGATGTTTTGGCAAGGAGAAGATGGATATTATTTTAATATTAAAATGATAAATCCATTGAATGGTAAAGTATCAGTATCTTAATAATGGTTAATGTCTGTATTATTTGTCTTTGAAATGGTTAATTATCAAATTTTGAATTTCAGGTGAAGAAACTACAAAGAAAGTTTAGCTCAATGAATTATTATGCATATCGTTTGATGATTCGTCAAAATGCTGACAACTATTTGCTGCGGTTTCGTCGATTGTTTCAGCAGTATTGCGTTGACATGTATGTAAAAATAGAAACGGAACGTTTAACATTTATTAGGTTGAACCAAGCCAAACTGCGTTCTGAGGAGTACGTCCATTTACGTGATGCAGTTAGTACTGAAGGAAATGCAGCTAATATTGGAATATTGGTCGATTAACTATTCTGCCGGCGACGTACATTGGTAGCCCACGTCATATGCATGAATATGCACAAGATGCAATGACATATGTTCGTCATTACGGCCGGGCCAGATCTCTTTATTACTTTTACCTGTAATCCAAAATGGATAGAAATTACTCAATTGCTGCTTCCCGGACAAACATCAAATGATAGACACGACATCACAGCACGTATATTCAGGCAAAAAATTCGGTCCCTGATGAACTTTATTGTTAAACAACGCGTCTTTGGAGATACTCGATGCTGGATGTATTCAATCGAATGGCAAAAGCGAGGCCTGCCGCACGCACACATTCTTATTCGGTTAGTGGAAAGAATTCAGCCTGACCAAATAGATGATATCATATGTGCCGAGATTCCTGATCATGAAGTCGATCCAGACCTACATGATGTTGTTACTACTAATATGATTCATGGACCGTGTGGTGCCATCAATCCCCAATCACCTTGCATGGTCGATGGAAAGTGCTCTAAACGATATCCACGGAAATTAACGGCGGAGACTGTCACTGGCAACGGATGGGTATCCGCTGTATCGGCGTCGATCACCAGATGACAACGGTCGAACTGTCACAACGAAAGTGAAAAGAATGGATTTCGTTGTCGACAACAGTTGGATTGTTCCATATTCGCCACTTATTTCTAAAACGTTCAAGACACATTGCAACGTTGAATACTGCAATTCAGTTAAGTCAATAAAATATATTTGCAAATATGTCACGAAAGGCAGTGATATGGCGGTTTTTGGATTGCAATCCTCAAATACCAACGATGAAATTTCACGCTATCAAGTTGGTCGTTATGTGAACTGTAATGATAGCGATTTGGCGTATATTCGCATTTCCAATTCACGAACGTCATCCTACTGTTATACATTTGGCGGTGCATCTGGAGAATGGTCAACGAGTATATTTCACGGCTTCGAATGCTACGCAACGTGCTGAAACACCTCCAGCAACTACATTGACCAGTTTTTTTGCAATCTGCCAAAGCGATCAGTTTGCACGAACTTTGCTTTACTCGGAGATGCCACGTTATTATACTTGGAATGCTTCATCCAAGAATTTTCAAAGACGGAAGCAAGGTGATGCGGTTCCTGGGTATCCAGATGTGCGTTCTACTGATGCTCTTGGTCGTATGTATACAGTTCATCCAAAGAATGATGAATGTTTCTATTTGCGGTTGTTGCTGGTAAATGTGCGTGGGCCAACTTCATTTGAGACACTACGAACTGTTAATGGTGTAATATTCCCAACATATCGTGCTGCATGTGAAGAATTGAACTTATTAGAAAACGATACCCATTGGGATACGACAATCGCTGAAGCCATTATCTCTGCATCTCCAAGTCAGATACGCACATTATTCGCTATCATAATTTCGACATGTTTTCCATCAAACCCATGTAACTTGTGGCACAAATACAAGGATAGTATGTCAGAAGATATTTTACATCAAAGTCGTGTCAGTTCCAGAAATCACGATATTGAGATGAATGAGGAGATACATAATCGTGCTTTACTCTTGATCGAAGATATGTGTTACCTCATGTGCGGTAATTTATTAATCAGGTTAGGAATGCCAGCGCCAAATCGTGAAATGAATGACGCATTTAATCGAGAATTGGAACGGGAACGTAAATATGATCACCAGGAATTAGATTTAGTAGTTCAAAGGAATGTACACCTGTTGAATTACCAACAAAAGGAAGTTTATGATACTTTAATGAAGGCAATCGCTGATGAAAATGGTGGTTTATATTTCCTAGATGCCCCTGGTGGAACTGGCAAGACATTCCTTATGTCATTAGTTTTAGCAACTGTTCGGGCGAGATCCAACATAGCGGTTGCAGTTGCTTCTTCTGGAATAGCAGCCAAATTGTTAGAAGGATGCCGTACGGCCTCATTCAGCATTCAAATTACCGTTAAATCTTCAAACTATTGAAGAACCAACGTGTAATATTGCAAAACACTCAGCAATGGCCAAAGTTTTAGCGGCATCGAAAATCATCATCTGGGACGAATGCACAATGGCGCATAAACGTGCATTAGAAGCACTTAACCGAACATTAAAAGATTTACGCAATGACTCGAGATGTTTTGGAGGAGCAATGATTTTACTGTCTGGCGATTTCCGCCAAATACTGCCAGTAATTCCAAGATCTACGGCTGCCGATGAAATAAACGCTTGCCTCAAATCGTCAAATCTATGGCGCTATGTGAAGAAACTGCAGCTGACAACAAACATGAGAGTTACATTGCTTAATGATACATCTGCTGAAGATTTCTCGGAGCAATTGCTGACTATCGGTAATGGTCAAGTACCTGTCGATGAATCGAGCGGATTAATATCATTTCCAAATAATTTCTGTAATTTTGTCTCATCAAAAGACGAACGTATCAACAATGTATTTCCAAATATTATTTCTAACTACAAAAATAATGAATGGTTGAGTGAGCGAGCAATTTTAGCGGCTAAGAATAAAGATGTAGATGACCTGAACTACATAATTCAAAATAAGATCATTGGAACAATGCATTCATTCAAATCTATTGACTGCGTCACAAATGAAGATGAAGCCACCAACTATCCAATTGAATTTTTAAACTCTTTGGACGTGCCTGGCTTACCACCGCACTATTTACGCCTAAAGGTTGGCTCCGTAGTAATTATGCTTCGAAACATAAACCAACCAAAACTGTGCAACGGTACGCGTTTGGTGGTTAGTAAATTGATGAACAATGTAATTTACGCTACGATAATGATAGGAAAATTCAAAGGTGAGGAAGTTCTCATTCCGAGGATCCCGATGATCCCAACCGATATGCCGTTTGAATTTAAAAGACTTCAATTTCCGATACGTCTTGCATTTGCCATGACCATCAACAAATCACAAGGCCAATCCTTAAAAGTTTGTGGTTTAACTCTAGAACATTCATGTTTTTCACATGGTCAATTATACGTGGCATGTTCACGGGTCGGAAGACCATCTGCGTTGTTTGTTTTTGCGCCTGATAATAAAACAAAAAATGTCGTGTATCACAAGGTACTTATGTACTAAAATACAGAAATAATAATGAATGATTAATGTAGTTATTTAATTTTTTTTTGTATTTTTTCCAAAAAAAAAAAAACACAATCTGCTTATTTATTGCCATTAAGGCGGAACAAAGTTCGCCGGGTCAGCTAGTAGTGGATAAATCAGGGACAGACTGGGTCCTCCAGAGCCCAGAGAGTGCCAACCATGACTCCCAAAGGGCGCGAGAAAAAAAAAAGCAAAAGTGCACGAGGGAGACAAAAAAAAAACAAAGACGCTCAGTTTACGGGTGAAAAAAAAATAAAGGAAGGAAAACAAGAACGAAAGACGGGGCGGGGGGACGAAGTCTCACAGAGCAATAAAGAAGGAGCAAAAAAAAAAGATAGAAAAATGAAGGCGCACAGATTTATTTGAGGGTCCAAAAAGAAACAAAGGTGCACAAGTTCCAGTGCACAAATAAAAGAAAATGAAAAAAAAAAATAGATTCGAAGGCTCAAAAAAATAAATAAATAAATAAACAAACTGCACGCGCACAGGTTATTATTATATACACTGCAGGCCACATGAAATGCAACACCAAAAACAAAGGTGCCCCCTAAACGCAAAGGCGCACCTCCCTAAAAAAGCAAGACCCCCTAAAAATGAGTAAAATACCGTCAAAGACCCCCCCCCCCTCTAAAAATTTCAATGACTTAGTCTGCGCCATAACATCCCCCCCCTCCCAGGTGGGCACAAACAATAACTCAAATGAGTAGGGTCGTGTCGGAACTCGTTATTGCGAAAAACATAATTTGAATTCAAAATTTCAGAATTCAAATTAATTTTTTTTTGTGCCCCTATGCGCCTTTGTTGCTGAGAGGGACAGGAACAAAATATTCGGTAACAAAATTTAACATGTGAGTGTTTTAACTTTTCATTCCGAATATTCGGTATAAACGAATATTCGGCGCCGTGGTAGCCCCGAAATGGGAAGATTGGGCGCCGCATATTGGGCGCCGGGAACTTTGGGCGCTGAGCATTTTGGGCGCCGGGAACTTTGGGCGCCGAGCATTTTGGGCGCCGGGAACTTTGGGCGCCGAGCACTTTGGGCGCCGGGAACTTTCGGCTCGGCGCCCAATGTTTCCGGCGTCCAAAATGCTCGGCGCCCAATGTTCACGGCGGCGAATTTTGAAACGCTCTCAATGCTTACGTTACGGTAGCTACCGGTTAGTTAACCACGTGACAGCTAATGATCACGTGCTCCAATCAACTGCTTAGAACGGTAACCGGTTGATCATAGAACGCTGCGGTTAGTAACCGGTCGACCGGTGAGGTTCGTCGAACGCAAGGAATGCTTGCGTTCGCCGAGCTCAACTGGTAGCTACCGGTTAATCGATCACGTGACATCTAATGATCACGCAGCGGTTAGCAACCGGTTACTCAGTGGTCGACCGGTTAGGATCGCCGAACAAAACCAATTACAGTACATTGGCGAAATGAGAAATAAAAACGAGCGCGTACAGGTAGCTATTAGCTCTTGGACTAGTTCTAAATTCTCATTAACTGTTCGATCCGGTGATGGTGCTGCCATCTTATCGGTATATAAAATAATGGAGGCAAGGCACTTAGTATGCAGTCCTCGACATAAAATACAGTTGTAGTCAGTTGTGACTCTTGAATAGAAAACGAGCGCGTTCTATTCGGAACTCCAGCGCTCGAATACGCTACCTTGCGGTGATTTACAAAACTGCAAATGGAACTAAAACATTGCCACGTTGCGTTCCACGTGTGTCTGTTGACGCAAACACAGGCAGTTTAAGATAAATAAATATGAAAAGACGATGTCTTTTCATCCATAAGCTCATTATTTTTTGCATTGAAAAAGGCGTTCCCTGTAACGCCGAAACACGTGTCTGCTGTAATTTACAAATTTGTGCTTCTTCTAACGTTGTTTTGTCTTACTTTACAAGCAGTTTGTTCTGAGTATTTATTAACGCAATCGATGTGTCTTAGTTTGCTTTCAGCTACAGAAATTAATTCGTCCCTTAGTAGTATTCTCGAGCTTCTCAAAATAATGTTAGTTTTTATTATTTCCTTAATAATTGGTGATAGCGAAAATACTGGATTAACAAACTTGGATAACGTTATACAAGGTAAAAAATTTTGTTTTGTATGAATTTGTAAGAATATGGGTTTTTTTTTTTAATCTTAAATTAATTAAACTTACCATATTTTACAGCAGCATTTAGTTGGAATGGACAGTATGCAAAATATTTTCTTGAATATATTATCGTAGAACAAAATAAAGAACCGAGAAAGAATTTACTTTATTCCTTTTATTCTCAGCTGAAAGGTTTCGCCAAATTTGTTTAGGGTTATAGTTTTAGTATAGTGCGAGCAAAGTAGCCTTGGCGAGATTTCGCGTTTTTAGTTAAACCATTTTTAATTTTTATCATGAGTGGAATAAAATGGTAGAAAGATTACAGAATTCGATAAGTGAAAGGAAATAATGGTCGATCAACTGAAAAGAAAACTACCACCATATATCCGTGAGAATTTTGTTGATGATTTGCATAACATGACACAATTAAATCGTAACTCAGAAATTATAAAAATCGAAACAGAAAATTTTTAAATGAACCGATTCGGGAATTCGAGAGAAATAACTCAGCTACAAATGGAAAACAATAAGCGCTAGCCAAGCAAGGCAAAAAAGTATCATCTTCTTTCGATAACAATTTGTAATGTCATATTGAATTTTCTAGCATTAATTGTTATTCTTGTCAGGCCACAATTATTATTTAGTTTTATCAAGAATTGATAAATATCGAATTCAACATCGTGGAAATAGCTGCTTAGAACTACGAACCACGTAGTTTGCATTAATCTTTGACGTTTAGGAATGCTTCTTGAATTCTCATTTCTTTCTACGTGGGCCAGAATATCCACAAGACTTTGAAAATTAATTTAAAAAGAATAAAGCGAAAAAATCATACGTACGAACAAAAATCACAACACTTTTAGCATTTTCTTCGTTACCATGTGCGTTTGTTTTAGTTTTCAAGTCCGCCATTAGACAGTGACTTCAGTGCCCCCTATAGTTCGTTGGAGTTGCGAATTAAACAGCATGGTAACCTGGATACATTAAAGCAACCCCGAGTAAAATGTAAACAGAGCCGCCCCTTTAAATTGTGAGGTAGAAATTGCAGTGCGAAATATTGCTGTTTAAAGTTTTAGTTCGTTTTAATTTCACGATTTACTGTTTTTTGTGTTGTGAAATATTTCCGTTTTCGTAGGGTTTGTTCTGAATCTTAATTTACGTCTGTATTGTTGTTATGTTTGGAACCCTTTCCCCCAACTACCAATCACTTCTGAAGTGCTCCAAATTCAGAGTTAATTGCAATACAATATGAATAGCAACCCCTTCTGCAAGTTTTCCGGATTTTTCGCATGCCATGAATGTAAGGGAAAAAAACGGAAACGAACAAGTTCAAAGGGTGCAAGAATGCACTAGCCAAGGGCACTCACTTTGGCTCCCCTCCCCCCCCCCCTCTAACTTAACTATCACAGGTGCTATGAATTCAAAGTCAATTATACAATATTTGCTGTAAACTTCTTTGATAGGGAACATTTTAATATAATTAAGATTTTGGTGCAATCTGCAAATTGTTATCAATTATCAGTTCATTCAGGCAAAATGAACAAGGCCAAAAAAAAAAAAAAAAATTTTTTTTTAGAGCTCTGAATATATTATTATCATTAGCATACAAATGAACTCACACCTATTAGACTATAATGATTTAGTAAAGTTAAGGAGTGACACAAGCTCGGAGCATAAAACAATCGAAATGGAAAAGCTTACAGTTCCTGGGGCCAATGACTACTGATTGCGAGTAGTTGGTGGTAGCCAAACGTGTCATTTTAATGTTTTCTAGGAAATGGGGGGGGGGGGGGGGAGTGTGAAAAGTCTGACACTGGTCGCTCAAATTCTCACGAGCCCCACAGAGCATAGGAGTAGTGACTCAACATCTTCCCACCCATCCTTTCCCCTTTTTTATTTTTTTTTTATAAAACTAAAAACTGAGACAGATGAAGGTGAAATTAAATTAAATGAAAAGGATTATATTCTTCTCTGAGATAAAATGCATTTCTTAGATCATTAAATGGTAGTATTTTTTACAGATTTTTTCACGACATTTTTATTGTTGAAAAACTTTATGAAATAACCAAAATCTTCAACATATTGTTCAAAGAAAACCAATAAATTAAAACATCAACAGCATAAGAGAAGCGCACTCAGATTGTATTTCAGTTACTTTTCTCAAGAATATAAAAAAAAAAATCAACAGTCAAAGAAACTCATTTTGAAACTGCATGTATTATCTACCATGTTAAAATCTGTTCTGCGTCTCTTTCAATGTGAGTTTATTGCCAATGTACTGTAATTGGTTTTGTTCGGCGATCCTAACCGGTCGACCACAGAGTAACCGGTGCTAACCGCTGCGTTCTATCATCAACCGGTTACCGTATTAATATGAAGCACGTGATCATTAGATTTCACGTGATCGATGAACCGGTAGCTACCAGTTGAGCTCGGCGAACGCAAGCATTCCTTGCATTCGACGAACCTCACCAGTCGACCGGTTACTAACCCCAGCGTTCTATGATCAACCGGTTACCATTCTAAGCAGTTGATTGGAGCACGTGGTCATTAGCTGTCACGTGGTTAACTAACCGGTAGCTACCGTAACGTAAGCATTGAGAGCGTTTCAAAATTCGCCGCCGGGAACATTGGGGGCCGAGCATTTTAGGCCCCGGGAATACTGGGCACAATATGCTCGGCGCCCAAAGTTCCCGGCGCCCAAAATGCTCGGCGCCCAAAGTTCCCGGCGCCCAAAGTGCTCGGCGCCCAAAGTTCCCGGCGCCCAAAATGCTCGGCGCCCAAAGTTCCCGGCGCCCAAAATGCTCGGCGCCCAAAGTTCCCGGCGCCCAATATGCGATGCCCAATAGTCGGCGCCCAATCTTCCTAGACCGTGGTAGCCCGATCGGTAGAGTGTCGGATTCGGGGCCGGAGGGTCCTGAGTTCGAACCTCGATGGTCGGAGACCCACCGTCGTCATTAAAGGGGACTGGGCGACGTTAAATATGCTCGTGGTCTCAATGTCCTCCAAGGGAAACGATACCTCTGGGGGTGCTAGCACCAAGTAGCTATTAGCTCCTGGACTAGTTCTAAATTCTCATTAACTGTAAGATCCGGTGATGGTGCTGCCATCTATCGGTATATAAAATACAGGAGGCAAGGCACTTAGTATGCAGTCCTCGGCATAAAAACAGTTGTAGTCAGTTGTGACTCTGAATAGGAATAGGAAACGAATATTCGGTTATATTTATAAATACTAGGGGGCTCCCCCTCCGTGCTCGTTGGTGCTTACAAACCGCCGGAGATTGCTGCGCAATCTTATTTGTGTCGCCCAGATTTAAACCGCCTATTAGAAAGAATCAGAATAAAAAGCGCGTTACGAGTTCCGTTTCTAAAAAAAAAAAAAAAAAAAAATTCCTGCTATCCCTCCCGCAGAAAACGGAATTTAAACAAAGAGCTCATAATTAGAACACAATCCCGCAGCCCCCAAAGACCAAAAGAACTTGATAGAAAATATGCAGCGCTTCGAAGAGCACCCCTTTCCCATGTTCCTAACTACATAAATTGTACCAACTAGCGGTAGCGCCCACCTAAGGGGGGGGGGGGGGGGTCATGGTGCAGACTTCGACATTGAAATTTTTAGGGGGATATTATGAGGGGTATTTTTTTTTATTGGGGGCTCTTGCTTTTAGGGAGGTCTTCGCAATTTGAGGGGGTGCGCCCTTACTGTTAGGGGGCACCCCTGCCAACTAGCACACAGCTGTAGGTGCTATGGGGCTCCTGGAGCAGTTCAAAACGGCAATTTTAGACGCTTGAAAAGTCACTTTCAAATTCGTGGTCTCAATACATTTTGCTATTTATCTCTGGGTTTGAATTGAGTTGATTCTAGGACTTTTCACTAAAATTGAAACCCTTATATCTGCTGTTCTAATTAATTGAGAAAATTGGAACAAGCTTTATTTGATGCAGAAATAAAAGTATTTTTCGATCGATATGGAATGTTAAGGGGTGTGGTAAATCTTTTATCCCTTTTAAAAATTTATTAGTAAAAAACTAATCTGAAGTTTTGAATAAAAAACCCCAGGTGCAAACCCTCCTGGGGCTGGAAGTAATTTTGTACAAAATTTAAAGGCTGTAGGTGCTGTGGGGTCTTCTGGATGTAGGCCCGCCACAGACTTCCTGCCACAATTTCTTTGACGTTACTTCTTTTTTATGTATAGAGAAATTAAAAATATTGCATACATAATGCAAAAGAATTTACAGATTAATTTATGTGGTTTTTTTTCTTGCCTTTCGATTTGTAAAATCGTTAACTATATTATTAAATTTTAATCTATTTCACATTACTTTCAATAGCCAAAAGAGCTTTCCAAAACTCGACCAATATTACGCCAACATTGTCGGACAGCCTAAATAGAATAATGCTTATGCAGTGTTTAGGCAATATTGGCACATTATTGTCTGCCAATCTCAGTGCAATATTGCTTGGGCCAAAATTGCCCCAATATTGGTAGCGATATTGCCAATGTTTCTCACTCCAATATTGAGGCAAGATAAAACGCTGCTTGGGAGAAAGCTCCCCTTTTTTTCTTCCCCATCCTAAATTAGGAAGAATTTTAATTTATTTGTGGCACTTTTTAGTGTGATAATGTTGTATTTTATTCATTTAAAAACAAAGAAAATGGGACTGATTAATAGTAAGAAGAAATGAAAAATTGCTTTGCAATGAACGAATGTTTTTCGAAGGCGTAAGAAAGACAGAATTACATTACGGCAAAAATAAGCGTTATTGTAAAGTTTGCATCCAAAATAGAAATCATTCCTTTGTTCAAATGCTTTACAACATGAAATTAAACAAATTCATTATGAAAAATTTCAAATGGTATTTGCTCGGTGCTGTTGCCAGATTCTCCACTGCATTATTAGCTATTATTTCTCTCATGATTTCTCTACAACTCTTCTCTATTGCTCTTTTGGGGCATATTTCCACAGCTGTAGTTTAACGCCTAACGCGTTAAATTTCCAAAATTTTCGTTTTTTTGTTAGTATAGTCAGTGTACAAAGGCTGTTAATATTTATTAGGGTATCTCTAGGATCTATTCCTGTATACAAATTCAACAATGGCTCTGAAAAGAATTAATAAGGTAAGACACTTATTCTTTTCAGGGATCTAGTACGGCTGCAAAGAAAGTCCACAGTTGCTCCTTATTATACCGGCATAAAAGATTAACTTACTTCATTACGTTTGTTGCATCTGTACTCTTATAATTTAATTTATTGCACCTAAAAGCAGCTATTTAATATAGATTCGCTTATAAAATTAAGATAAAGTGTGTTAAGCCTATTCTATAGTTGATCTATCCTATTGTAAATTGAATTGTATAATCATGTTGTTATTATTTTCAATCACAAACCCTCTTCGTTATGTTTTGTAATACGTATGTTGCTTGATTCTTGCTCTCGGAATACTTCCAAAAACCTTCTTAATGACTTGTTAGGCATGTCAAAAGTAAAATTTAAATGCGTGACCTGCAAAATTTATTTGTCAAGATTTGTTGACTCATTATTATTGCATTAATTTAATGTATGTTCTACTGCAATGACTATGGTTATTCGTCATATATTTAACAGAATCAGTTCATTATCAACTCTTCAGTTTATGAATTTAAGAAAGTAATATTTCCATAATTTTAATATTTCTTGAAGAAATATTTTGTTTATATCATTTAAAAAACTGAAGTCCTTATTGCGCAAAAATTTCGTATGTTGTCACAAAAAACACGCATCGTGTTCAATGAAAAATTTCATGTGCTTAGCTTTTTAATTTTATCGCGATGCGCAGTTTTTCCTGAAATAATATTTTTTTTTTAAGTTCCACTGTTTATTTATCCAATAATGAATCCTTTCCGAAAAATTATCGCAAAATTTACTTTTCGACATGTGTACACAAAAAATACTGGTTTTACTTACAAGAAAATTTGAATATTTGTCTGGTACCTAATGCATTTAGCAAATTTTGTGACGTAAAAAAAAGTTTTTGTTGAGATTCAGTCATGAATCTTTAGTCTCTCTTTATGTACATAGTTTCGAAAATTTTGTCAAGAAAGTAGATTAACTTATTATCTTAGCTGATGTTTCACTCGAGAATTTCCATTAAAGTCCTAAACAAAATTAACTAGTTTGTATAGTTTTTAACACATGACAGTTTTGGTTATTGTTTTAAGGTAACCAGTGCTCAAAACAGAGTGTTGAGTCTCATTTTGCGACCAAAATTTTTAAATTTATGCTTAGATTTGATGCTTTGCTTTTAAGTTTTGGATTGCACTGAAGCTTTTTTATATTGTAATTACTAGTGGTACCCGCACAACTTTTTCCGTAATAGAAAAATTAAAAGGTCTTTTGGTTCGCCTGTATATTTACAAATGTATGGTGAATTTTCTCGCCAATTGGCTTGTACCCATGTTATGGCTCCACATTATGATAATTTCGTATCTCGCCAATAAGCTTGTGCCCATGTTACGGTTCCACGTTATGATAATTTCGTAATTTACTCGTCCATCTTATGATAATTTTGTTCTTAAAATGGGAATAGAAAAAGAACCACATTAAATTTCCAAAAAATCGTTTCAATTTGCACACCCCCCGTGCTACAAACTAACTTTGCCAAATTTCATGAAAATTGGCCGAACGGTCTAGGCGCTATGCACGTCCCAGAGATCCAGACATCCTCCGGTCATACAGACAGAGTCTTTCAGCTTTATTATTAGTAAACAAGACCCATGATTGATCCAAAGAATAAATTTTAAAAAATTTTCTAGTGCAATCAGTTTTATATTTAAAGGATCATTTGCTGTTGTAAATTTTGAAAATATGCTGTTGGCTGTGTGTAGCTTATATCAAATATTTATGTAACTTTGCTAGAAATAACAAAGTCTGATTATCAATGAGGGAACTATTTTTTACGATTGTTATCAAAACTTGATTGTAATTAATCAACATGACAGTGCATTTCAATTCTTATTTAAGCAGTTTCTTTCTTACACTAGTTTACTAGCCTTTTTATGTGAACTTAAGTGTAATCTAAACTAATTGAAAATAGTGAAGGGAATTTAAAGTTTTGGCATTTTTAAAAAGTTCAATATTTTTCATTTTCGAAAACACTTACCATGTAGACAGGGACTGATTCAGAAAACTTTCAAGAAGGGGGCAATTATTTTCAAGTCTTCACTCTTTGGAACTTCCATTTCTAAAATTTTTAGAGGAGCGTACTAAACCCCATCGCTTACCCTTACATAATCAAGTGTCCGATAGTTGTGTTTCTTTCAAAAAATATTCGCTGAAAGCCCCCGAACCTATCTTTAATATCATGTAATATCGTCTAAAAGTGAGGTTTTGGAACTTCAATTCAATAATTACGGTTAAAACAAACGTTTTGTCTGTTAAGTTTGATTTGCTATCTAACTTGATTAAAAATTTCATAAATAATACTTACATTAAATTGAAAGTATTGGCTAAGACGAACGAAAATTTTCCGACCTCTTAACTTAAAATGTGCTTGGTTGAGTACTGTAACTTTCTTTTTTATAAATTATTCATCATTTTGTTAGGTAGTAAATGTCTCATTGTGTATTGAAAAGAAATTCTGAAATATTTTGTATAGAATATCAAGTCCGTACACTTGTTTACCTGTGCACATTTCAGTTTACTCTGAGATAAAACTATTCATCTTCCATTGGGGATTACAACCTAATTCTGCGATTGTCTATTATCATCTGCCTTTTTCAATATTTTCCAAAATAATTCGTGATTTTTTTCTGGATGTGCTCATAATTATATTACAATGTGTGTATTAGTAGTAAAATCTTTTTTAAATTAAGCATTTCTTCGTTTTTTTCCCAGTATTTCTCGATTGTTACGAATAATGGCTAATACAAACAAATTAGTAGATTTTTGACATTTCGTATTTTTAGCGAATTCAACTGTGCTTGTTTTGTTCTTTATTGATGATAAGTTCTGTTGTCGATAAAATGTATCGTATTTTTACTGTACTGTATATATTTTTACCTCTTGTAGCTGAAGTTTTACAAAACATTACTGTTAAGTTTTTGAGGCAGAAAATAATGTGACTTATTTATGCCTCATTTAAAGCCTTGCCAATTATTTAAAATTTTCATCATCCACAGAACCGAATTCCAAGAACCATTGGGAGTTCACTGTGTTAAAGCGAAAGGTTAAGTTATTAGCAACATGTCTGATTTCCAAGTGTGGTTTGAAAAATTTTGTAAGTTTTTGCTCAAAGATCTCTCTGATATGAAGAACCTTGTTTTTTGAATAAATTGCTCAATTTATTCTTAAGTGTATGAAAATGCAATTTTCATAAAACGCTCATCAGTGCGATCATTTGATGATAGTTTTGCTTCACAATCCGGGCCATTTTGACATTTTCGGTAGCAATCTGAAATTCAACACTGTTTTTGACCTGTTGTAACCCAATTTGGGGCCATATACTACTAATAACTTCAAACTACTATAACTTTATACTACTAATAACTTGGGGTAATAACTTCTAATTTAAAAAAAAGGAAGGTTTGAAACTAATTCCCCCCCTCCAACAAAAACATCAGCTTTAGACACTGCCGGATCAAGGGGTCTTACTCATACTTGGATACATATATTTGTTTCATTAAAAGTGGCATCTATGATTGGGGGTAAACCTTGCCTGGCAGCATTGTGATTGTGAGGGCTATGACCCCCAAAGCAGAATACTGCTAAATTTGCGACGTACGTCGCAGAACGGATGCATGAGCTGCAGAACAGTTCTGTTCGTGTGAGAGGAAAACTGACAAATTTTCTGCAGAAATTCTGCAAATTTCAGTGAAATTACTGCAGAAACTGAGGTGCAAAAAATCTGCAGAAACAGCGGGGTCGAAAATATGCAGAAACAGCGGTGCCGAAAATCTGCTAAAACTGCAGTGCCGAAAATCTGCAGAAACTACGGTATAGAAAATCTGTAGAAACAGCAGATTTTCTACAAATATCTTCCAACTCAAGATAGAATTTTGCAGAAATTATGCAGATTTCTTAAAACTAGGAGAAAATCTAAAATTCTCACAAATTACCATAATTTGGCGGAAAGCTCGCCATGTTGAATTCAATAAGTACTTTGTAGGACTTTCTCAATCGATTTTCATCCACTGCAATTTCCACCATGCACGTATGTTTTGGAAACATGCCAACATTGAAACACGTCCATCGCCGGAAATTGCGTGTCTTGTTTGATTTCAATCCCTTTGCATCCAGAAAACAATTCAATTATTTAGAAAGTTTTGAAGTGTTTTAATATATGCCACCCAAACTGGACTCATTTTATTTATTAGTTCAGTAATTTCTTTATTTAGTAACATTATTTTAATTACTTTTTCATGCCATGTAAAATTAACCAAAAAAAAAAATGTGGTTTGCCACCGAGGTTCAAATTTCTATAAAATTTTGTATCTTTGCTCTTTCTGTGCGTTTTAGAAAGCATATTAACTATTTTCGGAGAATCTCAATCGATTTAGGTCTGACACCTAAATCGATTGTTTTTTTTAATGATTTTATAGTTTTTATGATCAACTAATTTTCCAAATTCAGTGCTCTTTAGTTAGTCATTTGGTTGAAAGCTGTGATGTTTCCGGAAATATCTCATTTCCACAGAAATAAAGAGCAATAGTCCAGTTAAAAAAAAAAAAAAACTCCTATGTGAAATGATTTTGATTTTTGACATCAAATTTGTGGAAAATGTCACGTTTTTTCGCGTACAATGCTTGAAGTACTTGCAGAAGAATTTTGGTCAAATGATTTTACGTTGCAGAACATCGTAAAGTATTCTGCGTTGGGGGCTATAGTACAGTAAAAATAGGGGTCGGACCCAAACATCCAAAAAAAAAAGCTAAACCTGGTGCAAATTGTTTATTACCCTCCCAATAAGAACAGGTAAAAAGTCCCACCCCATTGTGCGTCGGGTTTTGGAATGGGGGGGGGCATCTAAAAATTGCAGTTTTGAGTATTTTTTCAGAATTTTTAGAATAAATTTAAAGTGAGAATATTATGTTATACTAAATTTAAAAGCATAAAATTAAAGGTGTTTGACCCCCAAGAGGGATGACAAAACCCACAAATGCTACAGAGCCCCCCTATCCCCGTAAAACGAAGCAATACCCCCGAACCCCCCTCCATACATTTCATATGGAAATATTATTTTATAAAAAGTTAAAGATAGAAATCAAGTGTGTTCATCTTCCAAGTGCGATGGTGCACTTCCTCCCAAAGCTACAGCACCCCCTCCGCCAAATAAAATGCCTCAATCCCCCCCCCCCCTTCTATTTCAAGTAGAAGTATTATTTCACGCAAATCTAAAATGCATAAATCAGGACTGTCCACCCCATAAGAACAGTAGCTCACGTCCCAAAACGAAATTATGTACTAAAATATTATCCTCCCCCCCCCACCCCCTCTGATGATGCACATTTGATTAAATGGCCAGAAAAATAACGCTGAACTGTTTTTTGCTTTCAAATGATTTCTCCTAAGCTTGTAACAAAAAGTCTTCGTTATCAAGATGTTTTTTGGAATCTAGATCCTCAGCTAAATCGTTATTGTTTCAGCTATGTCTAACACAGTTTGTGCATATAATTGAGCACTTCAGTCCACTTTTAGACTTTTTAAACATTCACTGTATCCAATGAATCCCTCAGAGCAAGTACAAGATTTGAGACGCAGAAAGTCTTCTAGAGCAGAAGGCTTGGCTGTTGTAATAGGACTTCATTTATATTTCTGTGGTGCTTTCTTTACAC
>NW_026558101.1:0-38825 GCF_026930045.1 Uloborus diversus | reverse complement strand
CAAATATTTAAGCGACTTTAAACTCATATTTGCTCCGGAGAAGCCTTGATTCTAAATTTTCATTATGATTACTTTTAATGTTGCTGTTGTTAAGCAACGGATTTTTGTAACAATGGGTTTTATATTCGCAACTCCAGAGCTCGAATACGCTACCTTGCGGTGGTTACCAATACTAAAGAAAAAGGTAAAACATTCCATTCCACGTATTTTCTTTGGGGTAAATTACAGGCTTCAAGCAGTTTGTGATGTTGTAATGTAATTTCAGAAGAATAGAAAAGAAAGCTTCTCACAAATACGATGAAAAATTACTGTTGTTATCGTGTAAAAATATGTTTTCCCTTTTTCATCCGCTATTAGACACTGGCTGCTGCGCCTCCTAAAGTTGCGAAATTGATCATTTGATGGGGAAATTACATAAAATTTACTGTTTTCCACCATAACTTCTTAAAACTAAGTCTTTTAGCAATAAATTATAGCCTAAGTTGTTTCCTGATAATTTAGCTATCTATGGTGAAAAGATGGTTGAAATCCGTCCAAGTAGTTTTGAGGTTTACCCCGGACATCCGGACAGAAGTAGCCCTCTATGTATAAAGATGAGGATACAATTCCTAAGAAAGCAATAAATGTCATGCTTGTCCAGAGAAGCCTTGATTAAAAATATTAATTTTGATTACTTTTAATATTTCTGTTGTTAGGCAACGAATTTTAATAAGAATGGGTTTTATATTCAATCATTCAATGGGGAAATTACATAAAATTTAGTGTTTTCCACCATAACTTTTTAAAACAAGGTTTTTTAGCAATAAATTATAGCCTAAGTTGTTCCCTGATAATTTAGCTATTTATGGTGAAAAGATGGTTGAAATCCGTCCACAGTAGTTTTGAGGTTTACCCCGGACATCCGGACAGAAGTAGCCCTTTATAGCCCAGTCAATAAAGGTTTCGTGTCGCAACTAATTTAGGGAAAGCTAAATTTTTGCAGGTTGTTAGTACATAAAGTATACACTAAAAAAATACAAAGTCCCGACCCCCACCCCTCTTGCTTTCCCCCGCCCCCCCCCTTCCGAAACATTGTCGGAGCAGTACTATGATTGTACGCTTTTCGTGTCGCAACTAATTAAGAGAAAGCTGAATTTTGGCAGGATGTTAGTACGTAATGTATTCTTTAAAAAAATACAAAGTCCCGACCCCCTCCCCACTCTTCCTACCCCCACCCCACCCTCATCCCCTACGAAACACTGCAAGAAAAGTACTATGATTGCACGCTTTTCGTGTCGCAACTAATTAAGGGAAATCTGAATTTTGGCGGGATGTTAGTACGTAACGTATTCTTTGAAAAAGTACAAAGTCCCGATCCCCACCCCTCTTGCTTTCCTCCACACCCCCTCCGAAACATTGCAAGAGCAGTACTATGATTATGCGCTTTTCGTGTCGCAACTAATTTGGGGAAAGCGGATGTTTTTCAAGATGTTAGTACAAAAAGTATACACTAAAATAAGACAAAGTCCCGCCCCCCTCTTTCTCCCCCCCCCCCTTTTGGAACATTGCAAGAGCAATACTATGATTATACGCTTTTCGTGTCCCAACTAAATAGGTGAAAGCTGTTTTTTTTTTTTTTTTAAAGATGTTAGTATACAAAGTATACACTAAAAAACACAAAGTCCCTATCCCTATTGCTTCCCCCCCCCCGCCCCGTCCGAAACATTGCAAGAGCAGTATTATGATTATACGCTTACAGCTCGAAAACTAATGATGATAAAGGAGTATTCCTTTTCTTTCACTTCTTGCAATATTACAAACCAGTGGTGCCCAACCTACGGCCCACGGGTCACATCCGGCCCATGAAACTGATCAGCGTGAACCGTTGTTTTGCGAAATATTACAACTCGAGGACTATGTTGAAACTGGTTTCTGAAAAACAGGTTGCATTCAAAAAAAAAAAGCATCAAATTGTTATAACTACAATTTTTTTTATAAGGGGTCATCTTACAGTTTGTTGACTTGGTATGAAATATTGTTACAATGCATTCCACTACAGTATTCACACATAGATGTATAATCGAACCCAGTTTTACGACAGTTACAGTTTGTAACACAATGTTATACAGTTGCAAGATATGAGTAGGAGAATTTCACTTGGAGCAGAGGTAATTGTCATGATCTTAGAAATCAGTCTGTTGCTTGAAATATATTTCCAAACCCATTCTTCTGCTGGAAACTTAAAACCTAACCAAGTTTGAATAAGAGTTTGTGAAAAGCAAATAATCGCAAAAATGTCCCGAAAGTCCACTTTTAATTTATCAAAACTTCCACCAACTTCAGACGTCCCTCATCAACATCTTTTTAAGATTTTCACCAGAGTTTTTAGGTTCAACACCAGATTCAAACTTGGTTTGGTTTTAAACGTCCCCCAGAAGAGTGGGGTTGGCATTATACTTCATGCAACACACTGATTCCTAAGTTTATATTAATTGGAGTGAACTTCTCCAATTAATATCTTGCAATTGGAAACATTATGTGTTTCAAACTGTATCTGTCGTAAAGCTAGGTTCGATTGCACGTCTATGTGTGGACACTGTAGTGGAATGCATTGTAACAATATTTCGGACCAAACCAACAAAATATTAGATGGCCCCTTACATAAGATTTAAAAATAATAATCAAAAGCAATATTAAATGTTAATAATAACCGCTGCGAGAAAATAATCTCAGTTCGAATAAACTGTTCCTGATTTATTTAAAACTTAAATAGTTAGCCAAGCATTAACATTATTTTGTAGACTATCACGGACACAAAAGAATTATAAACTTTTGTAACAAATAATTGCATTATGGTAGTAAAACCTTTAAGTGAACATTATTACATTGTTGACCCATTTGAAGAAAATGATTATTATCACATTATGATCTATAAATTTTGTTCAAACATTTCTTTCCAAGACGTAATGATAAAAAGCTATTAATTGGTTGAAATTACTTTTTGGTTTTTTCTGAGTTTTCTGCATATGATTAAGTTGGTAAAACGGTGAAACTGAGCTATCGACATAAAAAGTGTATGTTTCAGAATTTGTGAATAACAGTGGTCCCCAACAATGTTTTAAGAAACCAATTTCTAAATATTTGGCTAATAATTTGTAACATTGTCATTAATCGTGCTCTTCGAGTTGTAACATTTCACAAAACAAAGGGCCACACGGATCAGCTTCGCGGGCCGGATACGGCACCTGGGCCGTAGGTTGGGCACCACTGGTTAATAATATTGTTAGGAGTGAAATAAAAAAAACGGAACAATTCGGTAACATCATAAATTTTCAAACTGTACGCGTACTGAACTGATCAGTGTGCAATGTTTCGGAAGGAGGGGGGGGGGAGCAGCAAGAGAGGTTGGGACTGTCAAGGTTTTAGTGTACACTTTATGTATTAACATCGTGACAAAAATTCAGCTTTATCTTAATTAGTTGCGAAAAGAAAAGCGTATAATCATAGTACTGCTTTTGATGGTTAAGTGTTTCGGAGAGGGTGGGGAGGAAAGCAAGAGTGTTAGGGGTCGGGACTTTGTGTTTTTTTTAGTGTTTTCTTTATTTACTAACGTCCTGCTAAAATTCAGCTTTCTGTTAATTAGTTGCGACACGAAAAGAGTATAATCATAGTACTGCTCTTGCAGTGTTTCAGAGCAGGTGTGGGGAGGGGGGTCGGGACTTTGTGGTTTTTTAGTTTATACTTAATGTACTGTAACGGATTCGGTGCGACTTCCGCTTTCTTGAAATGAAAACACAGTTCTTGATAAAAACACAGGAAATTCATTTACACTATGTACAGGAAAGATCTTCAACAACTGCGAAATTATTCATCAGCAATTAAGCAATTAGCACACAACACCGTAAACTCAACGTTTACACACGTATTTACTTCCAAATACGAAAACAACACAGCGAAATGCCTCGCTATAAACAGAGCAAAATGCTCTCAGTTCCAAATATCAACCGAAACTCACTGTTTATCTATCGCTAACGGCTTAAATACACCGAAAGAAATCTCTCAAATATTCCACACGCTTCCAGAAATGCGTAGACCGTTTTACAACTACACTTCCATTGATAAAATCAGTGAATGAAATAAGAAAAAAAAGAATAGGGGGTTGTATACTTTAGCCATATGTTAAGGGGTTGTATATTCATTACGGGAAACTATTTACAGGTTACGTTACTACAATAATTACTATTTACAGAATTTGTAACATTGCCCCCTTCCCAAGGACTGCACGTCCCGGGCAGTACAATCCCCAGAAAGGGTGCGAAACCTCTATCACAAGTTTACAAATATACACATTAATTAATAACTAACAGATACAGAAAACACAATAATAACAAGAAATATTACTAAACATTAAAAGCAAAAATTATCTACAACTTTTATGTTATCAACCATGGTTGTTTACGTAATACTCATGAACTATGGCCATAGTATGGGGCTAACCGATCATAATGTACAACCCTAGGTTTTGCATTAGGTGATTTTTGGATCCTCACTATGACGTCATTTAGTCGGTTAACGACTTTGTAGGGTCCATCCCAATGCGACTGCAATTTGGGTGAAAGACCTTTCCGTCGGATGGGATTCCATAACCAAACCTTGTCGCCTTCGTTGAATTCATGTCCAGTAGACCTTGTGTCGTATCGGGTCTTCATCTTCTCCGCCGCGATGTTGATTCGCTCTCGTGCGAAGTTATGAACGTCTTCCAACCGGGCCTGGAGATCCTGGATGTACTCCTCAGGCGATGAAGGCGCATCCGGAGGACGACCGAAGACGAGATCACAAGGTAGCCGAAGCTCTCGTCCGAAGAGCATCTGAGATGGGGCATATCCGGTAGTCTCGTGGACAGCACTGCGGTAGGCCAGCAGGAACAAAGGTAGCTTCTTGTCCCAATCCTGTTGATTTCTGGATACCATAAGCGAGAGATTGTTCAGGATTGTGCGGTTAAATCTCTCCACCATGCCGTCCGATTGTGGGTGTAGTGGTGTTGTCCTAGTTTTCTCAATTCCGAAAATTTGACATAGGCCCTTAAACACAGCAGAGATGAAATTCCTCCCTTGATCGGAATGAATCTGCAAAGGTGTTCCGTATCTCGAGATCCATTGTTGGACTAGAGTCTCTGCTACGGTGGTAGCCTCTTGATCTGGAATGGGATATGCTTCCGGCCATTTGGTGAAGTAGTCGATGGAAACAAGAATGTATTTGTTCCCATCAGCAGTTCTTGGTAGAGGACCCAGAATGTCGATCCCAATTCGTTCGAAAGGAGCTCCAACGTTGTACAGATGTAGCTTCCCTCTGCTTCTTTTCTTCGGTCCTTTACGAGCAGCACAGGCGTCACAAGAATGGCACCACTTCTCCACGTCATCCTTCGCCTTGCTCCAGAAGAAGCGTTCCCGAACTTTATTGAGGGTTTTCAAGACACCAAAATGTCCTCCAGTCGCACTACTATGCATTTCTTTCAAAACATCTGAAATCCTTGATCGGGGAAGTAGTAACTGCCACCTAGATGTTTTACCGTCGTCAGATTCCCATTTCCGGTGTAACACGCCGTTCTGTAAATGAAGTGAGTTCCATAAAGCCCAGTATCTTTTTGTTGCAGGACTGAAGATGGAAACGTCCTGCCAGCTAGGGCGTCAACTGTCACTTTCCATGAACTCTAAAATTGGTTTTATGTCGGGGTCTTCAAGTTGATCTTTTCGAACTTGGTCGTCACTCCATGGATCAGGTTCTGATGATGTTGAAGTCACTGTCACCTGATAGGCAGTAGGGCTAGTCGTTCCACACTGTTTCTCGATTCGGGAACAATAGTGGCAGTTCTCAGGACAGGGTATCCTTGATAAAGCGTCAGCATTACCGTGAGATAACCCTTTCCCTATTGGAAAAAAAAATGATACCGGAAAAAAATATACCGGCTTATGAAACACCGGAACTGGTATCATACTTCCGGTATGTCAGTATTTATACCGGAACCGGTGTTCCATAAGCCGGTATAATTCAGATCCCGGTATCCCATACCGGAACCGGTATTCCATACCGGAACCGGTGTTCCATAAGCCGGTATAATTCAGATCCCGGTATCCCATACCGGAACCGGTATTCCATACCGGAACCGGTGTTCCATAAGCCGGTATAATTCAGATCCCGGTATCCCATACCGGAACCGGTATTCCATACCGGAACCGGTGTTCCATAAGCCGGTATAATTCAGATCCCGGTATCCCATACCGGAACCGGTATTCTATACCAGAACCGGTATTCCATACCAGAACCGGTATTCCAATAATACCGGTATTCCATGCCGGAACCAGTACTCCATACCAGAACCGGTATTCCATACTGGAACCGGTGTTCCATAAACCGGTATACTTCATATCCGGGTATTCCATACCGGGACCAGGGCTCAATACCGGAACCGGTGTTCCATTAGCCAGTATACTTCAGATCCCAGTAGTCCATACCGGAACCTGTGTTCCGGTATACTTCAGATGTCGGTAGTTCCTACTGGAACCGGTGTTCCATAAGCTGGTACTTCAGATCCCGGCACTCCATTTCCGAATGGTTGTTCTATTTTGGAATTTATTTGGTTCTTCAAATCCCGGTAGTTTTAGCCAGAGTTGTTGTTCCAACTTCAGTTGTATACCGATATTTCTTTCTGGTACTGGTACAGCACATTTCGTTACTTCCTATCGCGGTAGTATATTCTGGTGATTCTCCAGAATGGTCTGTACTGACTTATGATGCGGGAATAGACACTGGTGCAGTCCATTTTGATGTTAAAGTGTACTGGCATTGCATAAGCTGGTACGGTGCATGGTGCCAGTAGCATACTGAAGTCACTAGAATACCAGCATTGCATTAGGTATATTTACGAAGCACAATACTTTAATGTAACATAATTAAATCGACTAAAAATGCTACTTATCAATATCCAAAACTTAAAAGAAGGGATGCAAAATTACAAAATTAATCAAAGCTATATGTAGTGCATTATCGAGTAAGCGATTAAAAAGTAAATATATTTAGTCAGAACAAAAATGTTTAATTGCAATATATTATTATGAGTCCAGCCACTTCAAGAAATTCTTTAAATGACAATAGTTCTTGAGAAAATAGAGAAGATTTATTTACGACAAGAAATATCGTTAGCAACTGCTAAATTAACCATAGCAATTAGGCAAATTCCATTAACACCGTATCATAAATCTGAGCATGATACGCAAAATCTTAGCATGTTTGGCACCTCTGTTTTGTGCACAAAAAGTGCACTGTACAAACAGCACACTCTGTACAGCTAAATTGTACAATACTTTTCATATGCAATCACAATGCTCAGACTTAGTGCAATTTTTTACATAATGTTTTCATTGTGTAGAGACTACTTTTTGTCTGCAATATTTAAAATGAAAAAAAAAAAGAAATTGAAAATTAAAGTTTCTTAATTTTAGCATGTTTATTAACAATAAATTTATTTAGGAGAACATATCAAAAGTATTGTTCAGTTTTTGATGAAATATAAGAAATTCTAAAATAAAGCCTGTCGTGGAGTGGAAATCATCTTTGTTACCAAAAATCTGTTTATTACTCCTGAAATTCAGCAGCAGTTGTTACAACTGTTACTGCAGTTATAACTTTTTATTGAATACATTAATAAGTTAAAGTTGAACAAAATATAGATTTTAACTTACTAACATATATGGCAAGAATGTCCTTCCTACCAGGAATGATGATGAACCCCCTCCCCCAAGCAAACAAGACCCCAAAGTTGAGATCAATAAACCCTTTAAAATGTCTATGGCATAATCTGGATTAATAAATCTGGATCACTGTGTCATAACCCAAATTTAATGCTCTTTCTTGCCACAAAAGGTTTTCTTGTGCATGCTTACGATATAAAACTATATAATCAATGGTGGTGCATTAAAATTTCATAATTTAGAAGCAAAAATTTCACACATTCAGTATGCATTATTAATTTAGACAACAAAAAGTAAATAATAAGCGCCACATTATAATTTTTTCCAAATATTGTAACATTCGAGTTTAAACCACTTAAAACTACTCTTGTGTAGATGTTTATTCTCCAATATTTTTCAGCTGTTCGTGTCAGTTTTGTTGCTGTATAGCATAGAAAAACATAGTGTGTTATCTATATAACTCACAGCGTGTTACTGGTTTCCATGGTTTGAAAATATATTTTGATACCTATCAGATATTTTCAAATTTAAATAATTAAATGTATTGTCAAATTGTTGCTGTTTATTTTCCTACATTATTCTTATAGTATATAGATTTAAAATTAATGTTTCTTTCATTACTTATACACCCAAACCTGTTTTTATGCGATGGATGGTGACCGCATAAAAAAAAATCCCATTAAAAAAATATTGTTCGAAACTTCACAAGTAGTTATAAAAGGTTGTTTTTGCAACACAGTTTAAAAAAAAAATGTGGTGGATAGGGAACGCATAAAAAAAGTCTCACAAAGAAAATAACCCCAAAATTAAACAAAATCAAAATAAACCAAGTGAAGATAATTTTGCAGACTCCTGAAAAATTTCCTGAACAAGGAAATTTTTGGGAGGTCAGTGACTTCCCATCAGGATGCCCATGTCCTCACTTGAAGATATTACTTCACACTCGTTTTATAAATAATTTTCATACACTGCACAAAAACAGGTTTGCATATAAATAAACATGTATTTAATGTAAAAATTTATTCACTTTAAATGGTATTAAATCTAGCTGATATCTACAATTTTGAAATATAATTTAATATAAGAATAAAATATAGCATAACTACAGTTGATATTGACTATATTTTGGTTATTGACTATAATATTTATATACTCTATGAAACAGATTACAAATATACACACAAGCCTTGTAAAGAATCACAGTATCATATACACAAATATAATGTTTTATGTAATATTAATACATGAAAAGCTGATTTAAAATCATAGGTTATATTAGCTTAGTTTTATTGATTATTGCTTACATGTGTTTTAGTGCTTATATGTAATTTAGAATTAATGTTTTACAATAAATTTTATTAAATTTAATTGAGTTGCTTTTGCAACAATAGTAAACAAATTTTACAAAATTATAAATTTTAGAAACTGAAAAAAAAAAAAAAAAAACAGTACCAGTCAGGGTTGGCTGATTGGACCCAATGGTTTTTTTTTAAATAACCCATTTAAAAAACCCATTATTTAGCCCACTTTTCGGTTTTTTAAGATTTTCTGAGAAGTTTTTTTTAAAAACATTAAATATTTTCACAATTTAAACTTTTTTTTTATTTGTTCTTCATCACTGACAGTGGACATAAAAAACAAATTTTGAACTTCAGTGGTTTTTCTTAACTCTTTATGGCATTAAAAAATACTTCAAAGATTTTAAATAAATATATTTAACTTTTTTCTTTAACTGGTCAATAAATAACTCAAATTGTCTTGACTAAGCCCTGTCACGTCTGATTTTCTCAATATTTGTAGTTTGTACAGAAACTACTCTAGCTAAAAGGCTCTTTCATTTGAATTATTTTCTGCAAACCAACACATCACAAATCTCGAATAAACAAGGTATATTTTTTAGAAGACAACAGGCATTACAAACGGTCAGACAGAAAACAGAATAGGATGTACAGTATTTTCATTATCTTATGAAAAAGTTTAATATTTCTTACTCTGTGCACAGAAATAGAAAATAATTTGTGGGTCCGAAAGTCATGCAATAAGTCCCTTGCGAGCACTTACCTTGGGTGGAGGGTATTGGAGACCCTCTCTCTCCTTCAGCAGCATATTGTAATTGTAGGGATATCGGCAACTCACTTGACGTGGTCTGACAAAGTTATTAAATTGGTAGATGCTGGCATCATTTGGGGCTAAGTGCAAAGACCCATAACAAAATGAAGTTAAAAAATGCTACAGGCCTATGTGAACTTAATGTAAATACAGTAACACCTTTAGTGAAAATACAGGGTTTTGTATATTTAATTTGAATTCTTGATCCTGTAATATATAAGTCATATCTTCTTATAGGAAATCTTTGAATAACTTCGTTTATTGACGTAGAGTGGATAAATGAGATGAAAGTTAATTAGGTTGAAAATTAAAAATTTTATTTCAATTTTTTAATTATTATGACAATTCTTCTGATTACGTGATAAAGCAATTAAATTGATAGTTGCGGGGGTCGTAAAAAATGAAGTCACAAAAGCACTACAGGCTTGAGTGCTCTTAATAAAAACATAATATACCTGTAAGGAAAATATTGTGTATTTTCATTAAGAAATTTGAAACCTTGACCCTGTAATGTAAAAGTTCTCTGCTAATGGGAAATTTTTTAAGAACTTGTCATGCACGGAACAAGAGTGGATAAATAAGATGAAAGGAAATTGGAATGAAAATTTATATTTTTAAGTGACATAGTCGAACCTCCATAACTCCAATATTTCTTTATCTCAAAGTTTTCATCAGGTCTCGAGCTTTTGAGACTGTTGTGGAAACTTCACGTAACTTGAACGTTTTAGCTGGTGCCTTGGGACTTAAGTTATCAAATTTGAGTTGACTGTATCTAAATTTTTAAATTGTCATGATAATTCTTTTGAGGACGCATGCCTCAGTTTCCGATTATTATCTTTAGATATAACAATAAGATAAACATATATTGACATATATATTTAGATAAACATATATTGACAAAAACAAATTTTTAAAATCAATATGCGTGCATTTGGAGGCATTCATTTTGTCTAACGCAGACAGTAGAGTTCCGGCACTTGAATGATAATCTGGCTGAATCTAAGAAACACCCTCAGCAGCAAGGACGGATTCAGGAATCCTTCGAGGGACAAAATTGCGCTTTAGAACTTCAATTTTGGAAAAATGGCAAGCCTATGAACCCTCTCCCTCACCATAATCCAGTATCGTTTAAAATAGTCCTTTTGGGACTGCAGTTTTGAAAAATTAACAGAGGAAAGAGCTTGAACTTCATTCTCTCACCAAAGCCTTCTCCTAAACATTACCAAAGATGATTTAAAATCGCATTTTTAAGACTTCAAGTTTGAAATTATTCCAAAAATCTTCTGATTAAAAGTTCCATAAAATTTTTGGCAGATTAACTAAAAAATAGTTTTGAAACTTTAATGTTGAAAAATTGCTTATAGAGTGCCTCCCTTGTATCCGTTCATGCATGCTCAGTAGGGCAAAAAAACCTCTACTAGCAGACTTATTGATAAATACCCATTAACAATACATTTATACTGCATCGACAAAAAATTTATCTTTGGATGCCTGTTAAAAAATCATGACCAATAATTCAGAACAATCATTTAACAGAATTCCAAGATTCTGGAATGGAAAAACTGTATGAATTCAGCAGAGTCCAGAGTATTCTTGAGAGAATTTTCTGCTTATATGGGGAGAAGAACCCAAGACAAAAAATAAGTAAAATAAACCTTTTTTTAAAAAATGAAGTGACGAAAATCAGAGTCCACACAACAATCTAACAGTGGCCTGAAAACTGCGCAACCTATGGTGTAATTGTCTATTTACTTTGCACGTTTTAGCTAGTTCTCTGATTTGTTAACATGTCCTATTTCCAGTTACTTATAAATTAAGTCATGGATATTTTCTATTTGTTTTTGTAACACACATCTCATTTTCCTTACTGATGTGTACAGTAAGTAGAACTACTATTATCCAAATTTTTTCCAGAAAAAGAAAATTAAGACAGAAACTAATGCAAAATATTTGTAGAAGTGATTCGCAAAATAAATAATCTGTCTAAGCGCTTTTCCGTCTGTGAGTTAGTTAAACACTAGCTCACACTAGTCACTTTGACAGAGATATTTAGCAAGTAATGATTTTCATTTAGAGTACAGTACATCCTTCCCGACATAATGTTCAGCACATGTTACTACACGTAGCATGTAAAAACTCTACTTTCATTTGATAAAGAATTTAAAAATAGTTTTTCCCCATTTCAAATACAAAAATTTATTAAAATAGCATTTCTTTTCGAAAGAAATTCATTTGTCCGAGTCTACTGTAGTTGAACATTGACCAATTTGTAATTTTTCTTATTTCTATACATTTGAATTTTTAGCCTTATTCTGCTTAACTTGTTTCTTTTAGGTACAGTTACTTCTGTACAAAAGTTACTGCTACTCAACTGTGGTTTTATTTTTGTGTAAATCATGCAAAAATGTTTGGCGATAAATTTTACTTGACTGTATACAAAAAACACCGTAGAAATATCCCCCAAAAATAAATAAATGTGAAAAAAAAACCGAATGAAACAAATAAAAGAAAAAGAGCTTTACCTAAAAAATATAAAAGGAACGTAACAAAAATTGCTTGTGAGCGAAATGTAAGATTTTTTTTCCCCGTTTTCTAGCGACGAAAATTAATATGGTTAAGTTCTCGGGGACTTATTTAATATGCTAGAATTAACTCAGACAAAAATTAAAAAGAACAAAGCTTAAAATTAACAAATATTTAAAAAAAAAATTAACTTTATATTAGCACCTTAAAGAATAACACAAGGACAGCGCAACACTAGTAAAGAAATTACACGACAAAAAATTGCTAGAAATAATAGTAAGAAAAAAAATAATAAAAATTTTTCGAAAGAGACATACTGAATTGAATGAACTAAAAAAAAAAAAAAAAAACGTGCAAAGCATGAAGCAACAATGTAAACAACGTTCGGTTAGAGACCGAAAGATTCTGAAAGCGTCAGGGTGAAATAGTGCAATATCTTCGAGCTTCTACTTGATTTTCTCATCGTTCATGCTGCCATCTAGTGGATGAATGTATGAGTATCGATCAATAATTATTATAAAAATAAGGTTGCAAAGCCCTATTAATGGTTCTCCTTACTTTCTTCTTTTTTAGTATTCATTTATTCTTTATAATTAGCAAAAATAAAAATATTCGAATAATTAAAAAGGCTAATAATTTTGTTTACGGTGGAAAAAAATGAAAAAATACTTTTTCATTTACGTGCATGATTATTTACATTAGATAGTGCAATCTTATAAAGGAAAGAGAAGAAGACTGTATTATTTTTGGTTACTCTTGGTATAAATGGGTGAAAAAATAAACTTTCAAATTCAGTAATATTTTAGCTTGATAAAAGTCAAATCGCCTGCAATTGTTATTAATAGTAAAATTATTCAAATAGACAAGAATAAGGTAGCATTATTACAGGTTTTTTCATTTGTGTTATTCTGAATAAGTATATTGCGCATTCACATGAAATAGACTTAATATATGTAATAGCTACGATTCATGAAAGCAGTAATTTAAAATTGGACGAAAAAATTGCAAACATTGAACGTTCTTGGGAATTGGTATTTGTTACATTTGGAAGAAGTAAAATTAATCCTCTGAACAAAAAAGTTCATGTAGCCTCAACTGATGAAAGTATTCAGTCAATTTCGCTAAAAAGTATTTTAGAAATGAAAAAAAAAGCATTAATAGAATTATTTTCTTTCTATTCATTTACTTTTTACAATTAGCATTCATATCAATTAATGCCAGGTGAAAAATAACTACTTACAATAGAATAAAAGTTGTTAAACTAGTTTGTTGATAATCATATTTTTAAAAAATGAAAATGGTGCTGAAAAATGTCTGTTAATTAAAAGTGAACAACGAAAATTTTTGAATGAAAAAAAAAAAAACAATTCAAATTCGTTTACAGCAAATTTAATGAACATATCAGTCAAAAATATGAGTTTCAGTTTTACATCAACTACAGACAAAAGCACTCAAATATTTTACTCTGCAAGACTGAAACACATTTTCTATGTTAAAATTCTATATGCAAATAGTTTGTGATAATGATAAAGAGGTTAGAAATGACTGCTTAACATCAGGGATTGTGATTTTTTAATTTTTTTTTTCTTTTTTTAAATCAAAAAATTCGGATTTTTTTTATTCAGATTTTTTTTAAGTCTTGAAACATTTGTAGACATCAATTATCATTATTGATCTTTTAGTGCAAGTCCAGAGGCATAGTTTATAGTAAATTTTTATCATAAAATGTTTGTACATTGTGCATTGCAATCTAGAATTTTTTCCAAGTCCCTTCTCTCCCCTTTTTCACGCTGTTTTCAAACAGAATTTTCTCCTTTTATAAAAAGAAAAGTGTCACACATGATGATAGAAGTTTTACAATGAACAATTAGAAATCCTTGCGTACAAATTTCGTTACTGCTAGGTTTCAGCTCTAGCTGGTCTGTCCCCCCCCCCTTTCCCCAGCTACTACCACCTATCATTCAACTATACTTCTAGGAAACATTGGTGCTACTATATTTCCTAGAATTATAACTTTTATAATTTTTTCAAGATAAATTCTTAAAATTTGACAATTTTGTATGTTTATCAGCTCAGAGTCGACTAAAGTTCTAAAATAAATCCAATTGGGGTAAATAAGGCAATTGTTAGTTAATTAATAAATCAATACTTAAAATGATTGAATAAGTAAACGAATTGAACTATGTCACTTTGCCCAGCATGCACTTGACTAATTTAAGAAAACGTTAAAAAAAAAAATGAATTTTGACATTTTGAATTCAAATTATGTTTTTCGCAATCACGTGTTTTTTGCGTGTGTGCAGGCATGTGTGCATGTGGGTATGTGTATAAGTGTGTGTGTGTAGGTGTGTGCTTGTGTCTGTGTGCAGGCGTGTGTGTGTGTGTAGGCGTGTGTTTGTGTCTGTGTGTAGGCATGCGTGTGTATGTGTGTAGGTGTGTATGTGTGTGTGTGTGTGTGTGTAGGTGTGTGTGTGTGTGTAGGTGTAGGTGTGTGTGTGTGTGTAGGTGTGTGTGTGTGTGTAGGTGTGTGTAGGATATGGACGCAACCTGGAGACGGTTTTCGTTAGAGGAGCAGCATCGTGAGGACGATGGACGGTGGTGCTGGCAGAGGGTGGCGGGGGAGAAATAAAATCATAGCACGCCAAAAAAACAGTCAAGTGAGAACAATAAGCAATCGTAATTGCTCCAAAAAAAAAAGTTCTTGACTGACAACAAGATATTAAAAAATAAGCACCAATTTTTTAATCTTAATTGTTATCATTTTTTAATACTCAATGTGTTCATAATTTGGAACCGTACACGCTTTCGATTTTGTTAATACTTATTGTTAACTGCTTGACAATCTTACTTAATGTTAAGCAGTGTTCGTTGATTTAAATCAGCTTGATTTAAGTCATGATTAAAATCATGTTAATTAAGTAATTTAGAAGAAAAAAAAACGTTGATTTCAATCAAGAAATTGTTTTAACAAAATCATTGATTAAAATCAGTTGATTTAATTTTTATTAATTAAATTTGAATTTTTCGAATGTATTGCTCTAAATTTAACTGCACTGCATTATACAATCTTAACTTCAACTGGCTAAACTACATAGATTATTCTTGCAATATTGCTTTTATTCCAAAATTACACTTCGGAAAAAAGTATATATAAAAAATTGCATTTTTTCTTATACATCATGACTTTAAGTAAAGTAATTAAGTAAACTTATTAAGTAAAGTAATTGTTTAACACTTTATTTTCCACTAAAAATGTACATGATGATGGAAACCTTATCATTAAGCCAGGGGTGCCCACTAAAGGAAGGGAAGGGGTCATGCAGCAGACTGATCCATTGAATTTTTTAGGGGGGTTGTTTTTAGGAGTATTTTTTCCAATTTTGGGAAGCTCTTGATAAGGGGGGCGGGGACACTTCTTTACATTTAGGGGGTGTGTGCTCTTTCCGTTTAGGATGAGGGGCACCCCTGATTAAGCAAAGCGTTAAACAAAATCGCATCTTATCTAAACGTTATAACGTATTTATGAATCTTAAGAATTTATTGAATATTTAGAGAACTAATCCTAATTTTAAGATGAAAGGTTTATTAGTTCAGACTGCTTCATAATCAAGTTTTAACAATTGCCTTATTCACTTCAATTGAATCTATTTCAGAACATTTGTCGACTCTAAGCTGGTAAACATAGAAAACTGCCGAATTTTAATATTTTTTCTTCTAAAAAGTATGAAACATATAATAATAGGAAATAGTGGTACTAATGTTTCCCAGAAGTATAGTTGAAGGATTGGTGGTAGTAGCTGGGGGAAGGGGGGGGGGCAGAGCAGCCAGAGTTGAAACCTAGTGGTTGATAGTCAAAATTTGTTCTGAAGGAATTATAATTGTCATTGTAAAATTTCTATTATCATGTGTGACAGTTTTCAGTTTAAAAAAAGAGAAAATTATACTTGAGAACTGCTTGAAAAAAGGGGGAGAAGAGACTGGGGGAAAGATTGTAGATTACTATGCACAATGTATTCTATAAACGGCTCCTGTCCCCCCCAAGCCTGCCCCTCCTCCTGGGCGGCTACGTGTGTATAGTTGTGTGTGTGTTTAGGCGCGCGTGCGTGCATGTGGTAGGCTTGTGTGTGTGCGTAGAATTGTGTGTATGTACGTAATCATGTGTGTATGCACATAGGCGTTTGTGTATGTGTGTAAAGGCTTGTGTATGAGCGTGCGTGTGTAGGACATGGACGCTACCGACCAGGAGAAACGGATTCCAGGAGGCAGTGCTCGGAGCCGCACCTGCAGAGGACTGTGGCGGTGGTGCTGCAGAGGCCCCTGGTCCAAGCTGAAAAAGGAACCGGACATCAAAGACGGCCAAATGAGAACAATAAGCAATCGTGATTGCTCATATATATACATATATATATATATATATATATATATATATATATATATATATATATATATATATATATATATATATATATATATATATATATATATATATATATATATATATATATATATTCACATTGATTTCAAGTACTATATTTTCGGATCTAAAAATTTGAAGTTCAATAATAATCATAATATAAATCTTGTCACAGGGGGGGGGGGTCAGCTGACCCTTTGACCCTCCCCTGAATCCGCCGTTGGCACTGATACACACTCTAAATTATTTGTACTTTTAAGCTTTGAAGCAATGAATCTTATGGCGCTGAAACAGATTCTCATGCTTCGAAATTTGCCGCGCCTAAATCTGCCACCCTAGGTTGCCTACCCCAGGAGTCGGGCGTGAGTAAGGGGTAAGTTTGTCACCCCCTTTAATTTAAATTTAAATGAAGCATATCTAAAAATGCGGTAATGCATTTTTAGTGTGAATTATTTTTTTGTAAATGCATCCATTTATAAGATATTTACTGTCTTTTAAATCTGTATCATGGAAAATTTTAAAACGAAAAACAAAGCAATTTCATTAGTGAAATTTATTGAAAGTCTATAGGGACATATATTTTACTTTTACATATAAAGGTGTGTTTAATGAACGTAATACAGTTAATTAAGATCAATTTGAGTAAATTTGCCAAAATTATAAGTTAAAAAAAAAAAAAAAATGGAAACACTAAATGACTGCGTCTTTGTAAAAAAGAACCATTATCGCTTCATCCTTAGGGATTATCCCAATATCATCTGCACAGTGCACAATGCCAATAAAAAGTGTCACTCTTCCTATTCGTTCTTGAAAATTCAACACTATTTTTTAATTTGTATCATCAACTTCCAATATTAGACCTACTTAAATCGAACATTTCACAAATATAAATAATCACCAGCTTTAGCAGTTTTTAGCTCAACTATCAATTCCTAAACTAAGTCGTCATAGTTGTCTTGTATTTCGCCAATACAAATACTTAATCAGAGTTGCTCTTTATTTTGAAATCCCCATTATTATAGGGGGACCCAATTACCCCATAGTGAGGGGGTAGGTATAATACCCACTTACTATGGGTATAATACCCACTTACCACGTATTAGGGTGGGCCGAAAAACCCCGATTTTCGAAATCGGTTTGCGGATAGGGCGGAATTTTGGCCAAATGGCTTCAACATGACGTAAAAAAAATTTCAGCTCGATCACTTAACTCCTTCTGCTGCCGCCGGAGCCCTAAAATTTGGTAAAAATGACCAAAAACTATGATTTTTTGACAATTTTTAAAATTAATTGGTTTCCTTAAATTGGTTTGCGGATAGGGCGGAATTTTGGCCAAATGGCTTCAGCATGACGTAAAAAAAATTTCAGCTCGATCACTTAACTCCTTCTGCTGCCGCCGGAGCCCTAAAATTTGGTAAAAATGACCAAAAACTAGGATTTTTTGACAATTTTTAAAATTAATTGGTTTCCTTAAATTGGTTTGCGGATAGGGCGGAATTTTGGCCAAATGGCTTCAGCATGACGTAAAAAAAATTTCAGCTCGATCACTTAACTCCTTCTGCTGCCGCCAGAGCTGTAAAAAACAACTTCCCCTCCGCAGACTTGGACTCGCCCAGCGCCAGCAGCGCAAATAACCGACGCATCTAATCTACTTCTCCTTTCCCGCGAAACAACTTTGGGCTCGTCTACGGAGCGCCAGTTAGACTTTCAAACTGCCATTGTTAGTTTCCTGAGGCGTTTGTTCCCTAGTGCTAGTATTAGGGTTTTTAACGTGCTCGCTCGTTAATTTTCTTTCCTGAAGTGGCGAACTACCGATGTTATCTGTGAAATAGCATACAGTTTTAGTGCATATTTTTAACTACCTTGAACAGAACATATGGCATCTTTAAATGTATTACGTTCACATGTGTTTCATGACATTATTGGGTCGCCCAAGGAACTTTCTATTTTAAAACTACCGACTGTAGAAGACGTTTTAAGGCATTACTTGTGGGAAAGAAATAAAAAAATGAGAGAGTTAGAATCTCGAAAGGAACCTTCTGCCAAAGAAATATCTTATGTTGTAGGTAGGAAAGTTGTGGATATTTGGACTATTGCTTCATTCGGTGACAAAGCAATCGTCAGTGAAAGGCGCATAGTTGCTATGATTTCGAAATACCTTGAACAGCTTCGTAAATTGCAAAAGTCTTCAAAAAAAAATTCTTCTTTTTCTAATGAACAGATTGCATCTTTTCAACGCTATGCAAAAAATAAGCTGTTTGACATAGCTGCGTGTAAATGCATCGATCCCGTTCTTCAATGCTCGTGCAAAAATGAAAATAAAGTACCTAAATTGGAATTGCCCTTTCTCCTTGATCAACGATCTGAGAGGAAAATGGTTGTTGAAAAAATTGACCATAAAGAAACCAATCGGCTCCGCAAAAGGCATAAACGTGATACAAAAAGAGAAGAGAGAGAATCAAAAAATAAAGAAACTAGTCAGCGAGATATAATTGTTCCCGATTTGAGTGAGCTTGAGGACGAGGAGCATGTTGTGCATAATCAAAGTGAAACGGACTCGGACACAGATTTTCAGCCATCGAGAAAGGTACAGCGATCAGTTTATGTTCCCGTGACACAACAGAGGTTTAAATTGCCCAATTTTTCTAGTGCAGTCTTCAGGACACAAACATCTAAAAGAGACGCTGCTCTTCTGGCTTCTTCTCTTCTTGAAGACATCGGGGTGGTGACCCCTGAAAATAAAGAAAAGGTTATTGACCCAAACAAAATTCAAAGGGAAAAACAAAGTCTCTCTAAACATATTTTAAAGGAGACTTCCACAACACTTCAGCAAAAGAAATTGAAGGCAATATATTTCAGACATGCCGATCGCTACGGATTATCCGTAGTTACTACGGAAAAAATTTTAAAAAGTAAGTTAACTACGAATTACGGAAAAGGCCCTTTTTTCTACGGAAAATTTTTGTGACATCAACAAACGCTAAATGCGATGAAAAAAAAAAAAAAAATGGCGATCGCCAAAGCGAGCGAGTACTGACGATTATGGAAGTCTGCAGTCGCTGACAATGGGAGATGGAGAAATGGCGACGGTAGAAAGCAAAAGAATCCGGTTCTAACCGGAAATTCTCCCCACCACGTTGGGTGATATTTGCAGCAACCCTGTTCGTTCGCTTGCTCCTTGCTTCGCACGTGTGTTTTTAGTCTTTGGTGTTTCTTTTCTCTGATTTGTTTATTTTCTTTAATGGATGGAAACACTCGACCGACGTCCCCTCTTCCCGAGAGTCAGGCTAAAAAAAAAGTTGTCAGAAATTCACAGACGTTTATACCAATGAGTTTCCTTGCTTGGAAAAATCTATAATATCGGAAAATATGGCGTTTTGTACGATTTGTACAAAAAACTTCAGTTTGGCGCACGGCGGCCGCGACGATTGTCGGCGGCACGTTTCAGCGAAGTCGCATGTTGAAAACTCCAAGGCGGTGCAGAACACTAAAGAAGTCTCCACTTTCTTCAGAAAAAAAGATGAAAACTTGGAAGTCATCAAAGCAGAGTGTCTTTTCACTCGTTTTTTGATTGAGCATAATTTGCCCATTGCTACTGCAGACCATTCTAAACAGCTGTTTAAGGAAATGTTCCCAGACTTTTTTTTCTTTTTTCTTCAAGTTGTTTAAATTTTTAAGAAGGATTTTTGTTGGAAAAAAAAAACAACCGAAGGAGGAATTAGTCAGCACAGCATGTTTAACTATCTTCTGTTTGGCTTGCAACAGATTTCTAGAATTCATGGACTCAGATTAAAAAGTTCAATTATTTCATCTTTTTTTTTCCTTTAAAGACTTTACTTTAAATGTGTTTTAAAATAAGCTGTATATAAGTAACAGTCATCCTCATGTGAAAAAGGTATGTCATTTAAAAAATTTATATTAACTTTTGTTATTAGTTCTGTACATATGAATAAATATTTTGAAAATTGCTTTAAGCTTTTCTGCCATAGCACACAAAATTATTTAAGTGGATTCATAGTATTTAATATTAGATTCATGAATGCTCTTGATACAAAAAGGAAATCATACTTGCATTAAGCAGTGAAGAAATTCAAATTATTATCCAGTGTGTATTTAATTCCATATTTCCTCTTATAATCTTGATGAACAAGTTTACTTGGCTGAAAATTTTTTAAACTTCTACTGAAAGCTTGAATAAGAGAGTGGCATCTCTGATATTTTGATGGAAGAATTGACAGCACGTTGGTGATTGAAAGGAAACAGGACGATACATATTATCGGACCACACAGAAAGAAGAACATATTGTCCTTGTTGAAGAACCTGAATCAAGGTACCTTGGACATGTAACTCCTTCTGCGGGTACGGGGAAATCTATCAGTAAAGCGATGCTCAGTTTCATTCGTGAACACAAAATGGACTTATCCGATATTGCTGTCATAGGATCTGATGGTACAGTAACAAACACTGGCCACACAAATGGGGTTATGTCGCTTATTGAGAAAGCCATTCAGAAACCTCTTCAAAGAATTATCTGCATTCTTCACACTAACGAATTGCCTCTTCGTCATCTATTTGAAACTCTTGATGGCAGAACAACAGGGCCAGAGACTTATCAAGGACCAATTGGAAAATTGTTATCAAATTGTGAAACCATGCCTGTTGCGAAATTTTCTCCAGTCTCAGTGCGCTGGATCCAGGATTTGAAATTAGAACAGGTACAAGATTTAAGTAGTGATCAGCAGTATTTTTTGGAAATCTGCAAAGCAGTGTCTTCAGGAAGGTGTCCCCAGCGTTTGGCCGAACTGAATCCGGGAAAATTGCATCACGCTAGGTGGTTAACAGCAGCAAGCAGAATTTTGCGTGTCTATCTAGCAACTAGCACTCCTACTGAGTCTTTAGTGACAATCGTAGCCTACATTATGAAAGTTTATGCATTAGTGTGGTTTTCAGTCAAGTGCAAACCATCGATTTCGGACGGAGCAAGACACCTTTGGAAGATGCTTTCTTTTTCTCGTTTCTTGGACGAAAAGGCTAGAATGGTGATAGATCCAGTCATCAGGAGAAACGCGTGGTTTAGCCACCCCGAAAATTTGCTCATAAGTTTCATTACGGACATTCACCCGAATATAAGACAACTGGGATGGCGAAGAATACTTAAAGCACGAACAAATTCGACTATGAAGTCTCCCAGAAGGTTTTGTGTTCCACAAAACCTCAAATTGGATGCGTCTTCATACACTGATATGATTGACTGGTCTGAATGCATTCTGACAGAACCTCCTCTCACGAAACATCTGAGCATAGAAGAGATCAAACACAACATACAGATGTCTGCTTTTCCTGAAGAAACCAGTAACATCATGTGTTATCCATCTCATACTCAGAGTGTAGAAAGGATGGTGAAGTTAGTAACAGAAGCTGCGTCTTTTGTGTGTGGATCAGACGCAAGGCACGGATTTGTGCTCGCCACTTTAAAATCGCGAAAGAAAATGCCACAATTTATATCAAAGAGTTCATACGTCACTTCACCGGAGTAAAAAGCTCGCCTCAGCTGTTAACTCAAGCCTCCTTGCAGACGTATAAATATAAATGGTATGTAAACACTAATTGAAAATAAATATTAAATAAGTTTCGCACTGCGAACTGTAATGTTACTTTTTGCCTATTTTAGTAATTTTTCAAAATTTTTTTGAGGATTTTATGACAAAATATATTTATAAATACTATTTATACTAACTTTACCATATTTTCTTCTTTTTTAAGCACTATAATTATTTTAGCAACATTCTTAGCAACTTTTTTTAAATTGTCAAAAAAATTCCCGTTTTCAGTCATTTTTACCAAATTTTAGGGCTCTGGCGGCAGCAGAAGGAGTTAAGTGATCGAGCTGAAATTTTTTTTACGTCATGCTGAAGCCATTTGGCCAAAATTCCGCCCTATCCGCAAACCAATTTAAGGAAACCAATTAATTTTAAAACTTGTCAAAAAATCCTAGTTTTTGGTCATTTTTACCAAATTTTAGGGCTCCGGCGGCAGCAGAAGGAGTTAAGTGATCGAGCTGAAATTTTTTTTACGTCATGTTGAAGCCATTTGGCCAAAATTCCGCCCTATCCGCAAACCGATTTCGAAAATCGGGGTTTTTCGGCCCACCCTACCACGTATAGCAAAAATGTACGGGGTAAGTGGGACCCCTCCTCTTAAATACTTATTAATAATATTTTATTCAAAAATTCTTGTTGCTGTATGAACTTTAAGTTATACTATAGGTTAAAAAAAATTATCATAAAAAATAAAAAAAAACTAATCCGGAAACACTTCTTTGAAAAATGTTGCTTGAACTCGCAAAAAAAAAAATTTCATAATTTTTTTTTGACTAAGTGCTATGACTTAGAAAAATTTCACGAATCCCAAATATGTGCTAAACCAATTACTGTGATGAAATTTAACATTATCTGTGCGAAAGAAAGAGTTGAAGAGAGTTTGAAGAGTTGTTTATCCCTATTTCAGTTTTAGGGGGGTGACCCACATACCGCAGTGACCCCACGTCCCCCAACCAACCCTAATATACAAATGTTTCAAGATTTAAAAAAATCTGAATGAAAAAATTCGAGTTTTTTGATTTAAAAAGAAAATTAAAAAATCAGAAACCCTGATTTTAAGTAGTCATTTCTAATAACCTTTATCATTATTACAATAAAACTATTTTCATATAGAATTTTAGCATAGAAAATATGTTTCACATATGAGCGTCTCGCAGACTAAAATGTTTGAGGGCTTTTTTTTTTTTTTTTTGATGTAAAACTAAAACTCATATTTTAAACTGATATGTTCATCACTAAATTTGTTGTAAACGAATTTGAATTTTTTTTTCCAATTAAAAATTTTTGTTGCTCACTTTTAATTAACTGACATTTTTTCAGCACCTTTTTCACTTTTTAAAGATATGATTATCGACAAACTAGTTTAATAACTTTTATTCTATTGTACATAGTTATTTTTCACCTGGCATTAATTAATAATGAATACTAAGTGTAAAAAGTAAATGAATAGCAAGAAAATAATTCCATCAATACTTTTTTTTATTCATTTCTAAAATATTTTTTACCGAAGTTTATTGAGTACTTTCATCAGTTGAGGTTACATTAATTTTTTTGTTCAGAGGATTAATTTTACATCCTCGAAATGTAACAAATACCAATTCCCAAGAACGCCCAATGTTTGTCGTCCAATTTTAAATTACTCTTTTTATGAATCGTAGCTCTTACATATCCTAAATCTATTTCATGCAAATGCGCAATGTATTTATTCAGAATAACCCAAATGAAAAAACGTTTAATAATGCTACTTTATTCCGTCTCTTTGAATAAATATATTTACAACTAACAATTACAGGCAATTTGAATTTTATCATGTTTATATATTACTAAATTTGAAAATTTATTTATTCACCCATTTACACCAAGTGTAATCAAAAACAATACATTCTTTTCTTTTCTTTATAAGATTGCACTAAAGTAAATAATTATGTATGTAAATGAAAAAGTCTATTTTTCATTTTTTTTTATCATAAACGCTAAATGTAACCTTTATAATTCTTCAAATATTTATATTTTGGTTAATTATAAAGAATAAATGAATACGGAACAAAAAAGAAGACAACCATGAGGGCTTTGCAACCTTATTTTGTAATTAATATTGATTGATACTCATACATCTGTTCGCTAGATGGCAGCATGAACGATAAGAAAATCAAGTAGAAAAGCGAAGATATTGCACTATTTCACCCTGACGCTTTCAGAATCTTTCGGTCCCTAACCGAACGTTGTAAACAAATCGACCGCATGGCTCTGTGTTAGGTTGAGTTGACTTCATTTAAGTCGGAAACTGATTCGTTAGGAGTGAAAAATGATTCATAAATTATTAAATATTAGAAAATCTAGGACGAATACAAATTAAAAAAAAACTTCGTTATGCAAACCGCTGGGATGTAAATCAATTTTGTGCCAATTTTCATCATCATACGTTGCGTTGATTTTTCAGTAGATTACTTGACCCGAAAAGCTATTGCGCAATCAAAAGTTATTCGCAGCTCCAATGCTCGAATACGCTGCCTTGCGGTGATTAGCAATACTAAAGAAAAAGGTAAAACATTCCATTCCACGGTTTGATTCATACAAAATTAATTTAAAATGGAAACGCGTGGCGCAAAACGAGCCTTTATTTTTCTCTCTCCGTTGGCAACAACCCGCTTTGTTTACGTACGATCTTTGTTTACGTTCTGCAGACTCGCTTCTAGCGTTAGATGTCTAGCGTTAGAATTTGATTTTAGAATGAGTGTTTTTAATCACTTGAATATAATTTTAAAAGAAGAGAGCAGTGGACTTGGGAGTCTTTAGATGAAAGATTTAAACGCAGATCGGTCAGAAATGCTGCCAATAGGATTAGGCGCGCAAACGCACGCCGTAAACCGTGAATTGCAAACCGAGTGAATTCTGTAAGTGTTTCCAAACATATTTCCGGTGTAATCATGCACTTTACTGGAGAAAAGAGTTGAACTAACACTGACAGTAATAAAACTGGAGAAAAATATTAATGTATAAAAAAATGCTAATAATAACATTGATACTTATCCTCGAAATACCACTTATTTTATCCGATAGTAACGTGCCTTTTAATTCAAACGTGAACAATTTCCTGTTAGATTAGCCTTCCCAATAACTATAAATAATGCACAGAGTCAAACTTTTGATAAAATTTGTTTAGATTTTAAAAAACCACTTTTCAGTCATATACATGTCATTGTAAGTTATTCAAAGTCTTGTATCTGAAAACCCAGAAATTTTTCAACTGTGTATGTAGTGAGGTATTATGATTTTCTTCTTTTAAAAAAATTCCTTTGCAAAGCCAATGTTTCTGTCGAAAGGTTTTCCCTTAACCATAATACTTACAAAAAATTAAGCTCCCTACTTACTTGGGCTGTAGAGTCGGAGGAAAAATGTCTTACTCCCACTCCAGGATTTTTAGAGACTCCGATTCCTTTACCCAAAATTAGTCTGACTCCAGCTGTGATTCCTCAAATACTGGCAGAGCTGCGAATTTTCAGAGAAAATTACCAACTGTCTCTTGAAATTTTAAACCTTTGACTCAACCTCTTTTACCAAAAAACCACTCCAACTCCACAGCCCAGCTAGAGCTTGATCACAAAAAGAAGACGGATGACTTTGATGCAAAAACATCCGTCATTTGTATCATTTGTAATAGGTTTTTTGTTAATATTTTGGAAGATAGGATTAGCGAAACCATGCCTCTTATTATTTGGTGCTTTCTGGCAGATTCTACCAATTACAAATGATGCAAATTATGTTTCACTTCAAGGTCATCCGCCTTCTGTTCGTGGTCAAGCTTTACTAACTGCAATCTGTAAAAACTGAAGTTTTTTTCCAACCACATTTTTGTATATACAGTGAAGCACCGTTTATGCATTTTTGAAGGGACTATGAAAAAAGCGTACAAATGAAAAAACATATACTTGGTAAAGGTTAATGTATATTAGACTCTCCAGGGACCAATTTAAAAAATGTATTATTAATTAAAACGTATAAAAGGGAAACGTATAAACTGTGCTTCACTGTATTATGTTATTCCACGTAGACTAAATGAATTTATTGGACAATTCTCATTGCAAAACATGTCACTTAGTTTTGCAAAGCATTGAAGTTAAGAACTGAACAACAATGACAAAGTAAAGCAACAAATTGAATCACGAAGACCTGAAAAGCGAAACATTTCACATACTTTTGCAATGGCATTGATGTTAAGAACTGAACCACAGTGACAGAGTAAAGCGACAAATTGAATCGTGAAACCTGATTTTACTGCTAATACGTTTTCATAAAATCATTTTGACCCTGCTTTATTTATAGTCATTAGGAAGACGAATCTAACATGAAATTGTTTACGTTTAAATTTAAAAGGCATATTACTATGGAATGAAATAAGTGGTATCTGAGGTATGACATAAACATTAGTGTTATATAATAATCATTAATTTTTTTGCTACAATAATATTTTTCTTCAGTTTTATAATTATCAGTCTAAGGTCAACCCTTTTTCTCCAGTAAAGTGCATGATCAATCCATAAATGTGTTCGGAAACACTTGCGGAATTCTCTCGATTTGAAGTACACATTGTGCATTTGTGCACCTTAGCCTATCAGCAGCATTTCTGACTGATCTGAGTTTAGTTTTTTCATCCAGAGCCAGATTTGGAAATGTGGAGGCCCTGGGGGAATGAAAGAATGGAGGGCCCTAATCAGGGTTCAAAAAAAAAAAAATCATCATATTTTGGAAAATATCCGATACATTGATATATATCCGAATTGATATATAGCCATTCATCCCTTCAATGTGTCAATAAAATGAGTACGAAGCATTCTTGGGAACTAAACCCTGGGAGTTTTGCATTAGGCTGACCTCTTAACAGGAACATCTGCCTAGCTCCCAAGAGACCTTGGTCAGGAGGAGTGAGATGGGTACAGTAGGCCTTGGGGCCCTCATAAGATGTCATGCCACTGGGTTTGGTTTTTTGACTCTTAAAACACTCATCCTAACATTTTTTACTAAATCACTGCTTTTAGAGAATGTCAGAAGTTGCTTGCTCTTTGCAACTGTTAGGCATTTTAGAAAATATATACACACATTTTGACACTGAACATAGTATAATTAATGACCATGAAATGTTTTTAAGCTGCCTTAGTCTTTACAGTATGTAAACATTGTATGGTTTTTTTTCACTAATTTCTTTTGCATTCAGTAAATGTAGGAAACAAAGATTATATTATGATTGTAATTTTAGTGCAAAAATGTTCCCTTACATACTTTTCTCAAAAGATAATGAAATTGCAAACTTATGCTTATAATAATCTAATGCAGGATTTGCATGTCAAATTAATTGTCCCCTTTAAATGTATGAAAATCATAAGTGTTATGAGATTCATATAAAAAACACTAACCTTTTTTTAATACAAATAAAACTAGACTAATGTATTAGTGACCTGTGAGCGAGTGTAACAATGGTATGCTTTTTGATAGGAACTGTATGGGGAAATTAACTTTAGTTTTGTTGCAAAATAAACCTTAAATTATCTGGCATGCCGAAAGATTCAAATTTCCGGCATGCTGTTCAACCTCGCTTTTCGGGGTAATATGGTATTAAAAAATCTAGATTAAATTGATACTCGTTTCAAAATTCCCCCGTAAGATTTCATACTGGCATTTAAATTTCCAGTGTGGTTAGTTACAGGTTTCAAAATTTCTAGTACGTTTAAAAACCACTATTAAAAATCCAGATTAAATTGATTCTGGTTTCAAAATTTCCAGTATGTTTAAAAACCGGCATTAAAAAATCCAGACTAAATTGATACTGGTTTCAAAATTTCCAGTATGTTAAAAACCGGTATTAAAAAATCCAGATTAAATTAATACTGGTTTCAAAATTTCCAGTATGTTAAAAACCGGTATTAAAAAATCCAGATTAAATTGATACTGGTTTCAAAATTTCCAGTATAAATTGATACCGGTTTCAAAATTTCCAGTATGCTTAAAAACCGGTATAAAAAATCCAGATTAAATTGATACTGGTTTCAAAATTTCCAGTATAAATTGATACCGGTTTCAAAATTTCCAGTATGTTTGAAAACCGGTATAAAAAAATCCAGATTAAATTCATACTGGTTTTGAAATTTCCAGTATAAATTGATACCGGTTTCAAAATTTCCAGTAAGATTTCATACCGGAATTTAAATTTCCGGTATGATTTTCTTTTTTCCGGTACAAATCATACTGGGTCCGGTATCATTTGGATACTGGTTTTAGGATTTTTTTCCAATAGGGTTTCGATGCTTGATCTCCATGTCATATTCCTGGAGCCGCTGTATCCATCTGGCTATCTGACCTTCCGGATTTTTGAAGTTCAAAAGCCAAGTTAATGAGGCATGATCTGTCCGAAGCAGAAATTTTCGGCCGTAGAGGTAATGATGGAAGTGTTCTACAGCTTTCACTATGGCCAGTAACTCCTTTCTGGTGACGCAGTAATTTCGCTCCGACTTTGATAAGCATTTGCTCCAATAAGCGATGACATGTTCATTTCCGTCAATTTCTTGGGATAAAACAGCTCCGATGCCCTCGTTGCTCGCATCAGTGTCCAGGATGAAGGATTTTTCAGGCTGAGGATAGGCGAGGATAGGCGTTGATGTTAAAGCCTCCTTCAGTCGTAGAAATGCATCTTCGCATTCTTTGGACCATTCAAACTTTTGCTTGCTCTCCGTCAGCTTATGCAAAGGTCGTGCAATGTTGGAAAAACCCTTTACAAACTTCCTGTAGTACGTGCAGAGCCCCAGGAAACTTCGCAGCTGATGGATATTTTCGGGACGACTCCAACCCTTGACCGCAGATACCTTTTCTGGATCGGTTTGTACACCTTCAGAAGAGATGATGTGACCAAGGTAGTTCACTTCCCGGCGGAACAAATTACATTTGGACGGGCTTAACTTCAGATTGGCTTCCTTAAGCTTTTGCAGCACCTTCCTAAGATTTGCCAGATGTTCTTCGAAACTGCGTCCCACGATGATGATATCGTCTAAGTAGACCAGACAGGATTCGTAGGAAAGTCCTCTTAACACTGTCTCCATAAGACGCTCGAACGTAGCTGGTGCATTGCAGAGGCCGAAGGGCATCACTTTAAACTGCCATAAGCCTTGTCCAGTTGTAAACGCTGTCTTCTCTCGGTCATCAGGGTGTATCTCAACCTGCCAGTAGCCGCTCTTCAAGTCCAGGGTCGAAAACCACTTGTGTCCGGAAAGAGTGTCCAAGGTGTCGTCTATCCGTGGAAGAGGGTAACTGTCTTTCTTGGTGATTTCATTCAGCCGTCGGTAATCGACACAAAATCTGGTGGAGCCATCCTTCTTTCGGACCAAGACGATGGGAGAGGCCCAAGGACTGGATGACGGTTCGATTACATCATTCTCCTTCATCTCTTTCAGGAGGGTCTCAACCTCTTCCTTCTTGGCGAACGGTAGTCGTCTTGGATGCTGTTTAATAGGGGGGTGTTCTCCAGTGTAGATCCTATGCTGCGTTAAATTCGTACGGCCAACATCCTCCGATGTAGATGAAAACAGATGCTTGAAGTCATCCACCAATTGTTCCGCAGCAGTTCTTTGGTCTTTCGTTAATGGTGCACTCCCAATTAACTTCGATGTCAAGGACTCAGAAGACACAGTCTCGGGGGAATTGATTCTTTTAATGATGCAGTTTACTGGAGTACAAGTTGCTAACACTTCACCTTTCCGGATATTCCTTGGCCTTTCACTCACGTTGGCGACTCTCACAGGAATTACATCCTTAGAAAGGTCTACAAGCGTAGATGCCACCAGCACTCCTTTTAGGTTATTGCTTAGGTTAGGGTATTCAATGAGTCCAAATCGAAAACTATTGCTTTCTTCAAGGGAGCCAGGTATTAATGATTCTGACCTTGAGGGAATCGATAAATCTGTTTGAGCTATTATTTGATGAGCGGATTTTACATCACTTTCTGCAGGGAAAACGGCAATGTCTTCTCTCATCGAGTGCAGCTCATTAGTCTTGAAGTCGAGAGTGAAGTCATATTTCTTCAAAAAGTCCAATCCGAGAATGAAGTTGTCCGTGATATTAGCGACGAATGCCGTATGATGGTAGGTGGCATTCCCAAACACTATTTCCAAGTCCACTTTACCGTCAATCTCAATTTTGTCACCTGTCACAGTCTGGAGACTTACGCGTGGCGATGTCCACAGCAGTTTCAATCCAAATTCACGAGCCACATCTGTCCTAATGATTGTCACATTGGCTCCAGTGTCAACAATCAGTCTGCAGGGGTTCCCATTTACATGTGCGTAAATGAAAAGTCCATCACTGCCACTACTAGAAGAGGAAATCTGCAGAGCTTTAGTGGTGGTGATTTCCTTCCCTCGCGTAGCTTGGCGAGCCGGACAACTCCTTCGCAGGTGTCCTTCACTACCGCATTTCCAGCACTTCTGCTCTTGTTTCTTTTGGGCTGTTATGCTGCTCAAATGTCTTGTCAAGTCACCGAGTTGTCTCTCAAGTTCAGCGAGGTGGGACGACCTGGAATCAGACTCATCAGCTTCCTGAGTCCGGATTAGATGGCGATCCACACGGGTTGCTTCTTGGGCGGCCTCGTATCTCATCGCATACCCAACGGCAGAATTCAGGTCTTTGACATCCGCCATCCGTAGAGCTTTCTGGATTTCCGGATCTCGAACCCCGTCGATGTAGTAGTTGAGTGCCAGGTGGTCTCGAACATCCGCAGGACAGTCGCAAAAAGCAAGATGAGACAGTCTCTCGACGTCCGCCGCTAGCTCTTGCAGGGTTTCCCCGGTTTTCTGGAAACGGGACTTCAACTGGAGTCGGCTGAAATCTTTCTGGCACTTCTCACCGAAGCGAAGCTCCAACGCAGATGTGAGGGCGGCGAAATCCAGGCGCTGGCTGTCCGGAAGGGTCTGAAAAATGTCCGCTGCGTCACCTCTCAGGGATGCTGCAAGATGGCAGGCCTTGGTAGCAGAGTCCCATCCGTTCGCTTCCGCCACTATCATGAATTGGGTCTTGTACACCTGCCACGAACTTTTCCCATCAAATGTGGCCAGTTTAATGGACGGTCGAGCAACAGATGTGGGAGCGCAAAACTGTACAGAGCTGTTTTTCGCGGTCGCCAATCTCCTTTCCAGGTCTTTAAAGATGTCTTCTTTAAGTTGATGAAATTTTCTATCTTCTTCTTCCAGTTTATTTTCTACAGCATTGCATCGGCCTTCAACGGAACTTAATTTTTCTTCAAATTTCTCTTCGATTTTATTTTCCACTGCGATGAATCGGCCTTCAACTGCCTCAAACTTTCCTTCAATAGCATCAACTCGATGCTCTATCTCATTAAATTTATTTTCCATCACAGTCTTTACCGAAGTAAGATCGTTTTTAATTTCCTCTTGGTTAGAAACTAGGTCATTTTTCAGCACCGTTAAATCACTTTTCAATTGGTTTTGATTAGCCGCCATATCATTCTTTAATTGTTCTTGATTAGCTGCCATATCATTTTTTAATTGTTCTTGATTAGCTGTAAAACTTGCAGTCAAGTCACTTTTTAATTGTTCTTGATTAGCTGTAAAACTTGCAGTCAAGTCACTTTTTAATTGTTCTTGATTAGTAGCCATATCACTCTTCACAGAGGTGATTGCGTCAAGAAGTTGTTTTAATTGTTCATCCATTGCGCGAGTAATCACCATAAAAAATAAAGTCCTAATTCAAAAAAAGTCTTTATGAAAAAAATGTCCAAAGTCACACTTACTCCAAGAAAGTCCAGAAGAAGCCCCACGTTGGGCGCCAAATTGTAACGGATTCGGTGCGACTTCCGCTTTCTTGAAATGAAAACACAGTTCTTGATAAAAACACAGGAAATTCATTTACACTATGTACAGGAAAGATCTTCAACAACTGCGAAATTATTCATCAGCAATTAAGCAATTAGCACACAACACCGTAAACTCAACGTTTACACACGTATTTACTTCCAAATACGAAAACAACACAGCGAAATGCCTCGCTATAAACAGAGCAAAATGCTCTCAGTTCCAAATATCAACCGAAACTCACTGTTTATCTATCGCTAACGGCTTAAATACACCGAAAGAAATCTCTCAAATATTCCACACGCTTCCAGAAATGCGTAGACCGTTTTACAACTACACTTCCATTGATAAAATCAGTGAATGAAATAAGAAAAAAAAGAATAGGGGGTTGTATACTTTAGCCATATGTTAAGGGGTTGTATATTCATTACGGGAAACTATTTACAGGTTACGTTACTACAATAATTACTATTTACAGAATTTGTAACAGTACTAACATCCTGCCAAAATTCAGCTTTCCCCTAATTAGTTGCGACACGAAAAACATATAATCATAGTACTGCTTTTGCTATGTTTCGGAGGGGGTGGGGGGAAAGCAAGAGGGGTGGGGGTCGGGACTTAGTGGATTTTTAGTGTATACTTTATGTACTAACATTCTGCTAAAATTCAGCTTTCCCCTAATTAGTTGCGACACGAAAAGCGTATAATCATAGTACTGCTCTTTTAATGTTTCGGAGGGGGTGGGGTGAAAGCAAGAGGGGTGGGGTTCGGGAATTTGTATTTTTTTAGAGTATACTTTATTTACTAACATCCTGCAAAAATTCAGCTTTCCCTAAATTAGTTGTGACAAAGCCTATTTTTTTACCTTCATTGACTGGGCTATTATGTATAAAGATGAGGATACAATTCCTAAGAAAGCAATAAATGTCATGCTTGTCCAGAGAAGCCTTGATTAAAAATATTAATTTTGATTACTTTTAATATTTCTGTTGTTAGGCAACGAATTTTCCTAAGAATGGGTTTTATATTCAATCATTCAATGGGGAAAAAACTAAGTTTTTTAGCTATAAATTATAGCTTAAGTTGTTCCCTTATAATTTAGCTATCTATGTTGAAACTAGTATGTTGTGGCCATCACGAAACTTTCTTCTATATTTTTCCTTTTTCTGATCCCTACCCATGCTTGACGAGGAAGCAATATTCCCAACAAAAACAAAATTACACATGCAAAAACTTGACGACTATCCCAATGTCTGAATTATTGCAAAAGCAAAGCAAAGAGCGAAAATTGAAAGTTATTTTAAAAGCCTTGCTTGAATTAATTACAAATATTTTATTTGTTAACAAACATAAGATGGCAACAGTTAAAAATTTTAAATCATTGAGATAATATTTCCTATCATTTCCATACAATTAAAATCACGAGAAATACGCAGACGACAATCTATTACGATTTATCTTTCTTATTGTTGCATTAATAAAAATATTTTTATTCGCAAAAAAAAAAAAAAAAAAATCAACACCTGTTGGAGCGATCGGCGTCAAAATAGAACCAAAGCCTGTTTACATATGGATTCACATATATTCCAAATTTCAACCAGAACGTAGCATTACTTCTTGAGATAGGGCACTCAAAATGGAAAAAAAGAACGGGTGATTGCGCTACCCCCCTTTTAGCTGTTGACACAAAACTAAAATCAGTTCTTATACCCACTAAGGGCTACTTGCCGATAAATTTTTCTTTCATTCCGTTCATTATTTCTTGAGATACAGCAGTCACAATTGACGACAAAAAAACGTTCTACAGCTCAACCCCCGTTTGAGTTATTGACACCAAAATTGAATCAGCACCTGTTCCTGTTAATACCAACATATAGACCAAATTTTGTTTGATTCCGCCAGTAACTTCCTGAGGAATAGCAAGCACGCGTAACTCGAAAAACGTCCCATTGCTCCACCCCCCTTGGGGGAATTCGCGCCAAAAACTAATGGGCACAAGTTCACATAGGGGCACATATGTGTACTAAATTTCGTTCGATTTCATGCGGTAGTTTTTGTTGTAGAGCGGCCACAAAAAACTGGTCACACACAGACGTGACACACATACATACACACATACATACACACATACATACATACACACACACACACACACAGACAGACATTTTCCAAAAATGGTCGAAATGGACTCAGCACACCTCAAAACGTTCGAATCCGTCAAAATTCGAAATTCGAAAATTTGCACGAATCCAATACTTTCTTCTATATATTAGATATAGAAGAAAGTAAAAATGGTTGAAATCCGTCCAGTAGTTTTGAAGTTTGCCCCGGACATCCGGACAGAAGTAGTCCTTTATGTATAAAGATAAAATCTCATGTCACGGTGTTTGTGTTTGAACTCCTCTCAAACGGCTCGACCGATTTTTATGAAATTTTTGATGGATATGAAAATAGGTGTGTTCCTATCCGAAACTTTTTTGGCTACCAAATGTCAAAATGACCTCTGGTAAAACAATGACAACCCCATAGAGTAAAGAAAATACATAGAGAGGCCCTGCTATACTGAGAAATTGAAGCAGAAATGTATCCCAAGATCCTTAGCTTCTTGCTAAATATCTTACGATACATTTTGATTCAAAACATTCCATACCTGAATCTCAATTGGATGTTAATTTAAACTAGATATTCTTTCAAGTTTATGAAGCACGTTTTTGAAATTGCATTATAACATGAATTAAAATGTAAACCAATCCGCCAGCTACTTTATTCGGTCCCTTTGCGAGGTTGGTAAAAACCATTCTTGCGAAGCGATCATGTTATCATAACCCCGCTCATCATTGCACCGTTGTATCCTATAATTCCGGCTTCAATTACATCTCCTTTTTACTATATACGGGGCCTCTTGATGTATATTTCTTTACTCTATGGACAACCCTCAGTGATTAAAAATTTTTATTTGTTGCCATCCTGTATTTGTTAACAAAACAAATCTTTGTAATTAATTTAAGCGAGGCTTTAACGACGATTTTCGATTTCAATTTTTAGGAAATTCGCGATTAAAAAATTCGCAACTCCAATAAACTATAGGGGGCGCTGCAGCCAATGTTTAATGGCGGGCAAAAAAGGTAAAACAAACAAATGCCGTAACTTATAACTTACTTTGAAGCTTAGTGACTGACAGTAATTTTTCGCCGTGTTTGTGGGAAGTTTTCTTTTCTATTCCTTTGAAATTACATCATATCACAAACTGTCTGAAGCCTGTAATTTATCCCAAAGAAAACACGAGGAACGGAATGTTTTACTTTTTTCAGCAGTATTGTTAATCACGGCAAGGTAGCGTATTCGAGCTCTGGAGTTGCGAATAGCAGAATGCGGGTAGGAGGGTAAAAATTTGCGGATGCCAAATAAAAAAAAATACTAAAGAAAAAAAAGGTCAAAATAAGAAAAGGAAAAAACTAACTGGATAGAGACATCGTAATTGAATTCCTGGCAGTTTATTTATTTATTTTTTTGGATGCACCCGAGGTGAAGAAAAAAACATTTCTCCATTTCGCTAATTCTCGAGCATTTTTTGGCATTGCAGCGACTTTATTGTATGGCAGTAGAACTATTCATGCAGCACTACTTAAACTGGCACTTAACATTAGAAGTAACAAAGACCCAGTGTGCAACAGAAGAAAACAATCGTCCATGGCCACAGTACTGAAAGAATGCAAAATTATCACCTGAGATGAATTCACTATAGCACACAAACATTCTCTTGAAGAACACTGAAAGATATAAAAAAACAGCGAGAAACACTATTCGCCTGCACTCTGTTACTCCTTCCACACACACACAGGTAATTTCAGACAAATACTTCCCTTCACTCCACGTTCAACGTACCCTGACCAGATCAACGCTTGCTTGAAATCATTGCCACTATGTCGTAATGTTCAAAGTCTTGCTAAAAATAAGCACGCGTGTCCAAATGCTAGAAGATCTAAATGTTGCTGTCTATAAAAATACTGAATGTATAAAATTGCCCACTAATTTCTGCACTATCATTGATTCTCAAAATGCTCTCATTGACCGCATATTTCCCAATGTACGCACACGCATACAATACATAAATTATGTATGGCTGGCAGAAGAGCCATTTTAGCAGCAAAGAATGTGGAAGTTGAGGATTTAAACTTCAAGATACAGCAGTTATTACCTGTCTTTGTATGCAATACCTCTACATTAAAATGAAAGTCAATACCTTTTTTTCCTCTCTCTCTCTCTTTCAAAGAAGGCTAAGTAACAGATAAATATACATAAAATACATCGCCAGCTCAGTCAATTCGAGCCGAGGACCGCAGTTTCGTGCTTATTAGCACTCATCAGCCCGGCATAGGAGTGACTGAGCTGGAGCTGGAAACCTCTTAAGAAAGTCAAGAGTGCCAAACAAACTGTCACTCTTCTGGTCAGTGATAATTCTGTCTTAGCTACCAGTTTGTTTGGCACTTTTGACTTCCTTAAGAAGTTTTCCACCTCCAGCTCAGTCACTCCTATGCCAGGCTGATGAATACTGATAAGCACAAAACTGTAGTCCTCGGCTGGAATTGACTGAGCTGGCGGTGTATTTCATGTATTTCTGCCTTAGCCCTGGCTATAGGGCAGTAACTTACTCAACAAGTAAATATGTTTTAAACTTCAAAAAGTCACATCTCAAATAAATTTCAAAACTTAAAAAAAAAATAATAATAAAATAATATATATATATATATATATATATATATATATATATATATATATATATATATATATACTAGAGAACCCGACAGACGTTGTTCTGTTCAAACTTTGTAAATTGAAAAGTTAAAAAAATTCAATAAACTATCAAGTGTTTGAACCGTTCTGTTGAAAAAAAATAAGTAAAAAAAGTTTTAAGCTGCTTTTGTGTCAGAATGCGTATATTTATTACAACTTGATTTATCTAATACCCACTGAGTAGTTGTTTTATTAACTATTGTTTCTCTTGTAATTAATGGTTTGTTCCTTCAGCCATACTCCAAGGATAAAAAGCGTCCTTAGATATTAAGTGTAAAAAAACTAACTACCTAGCTAGAACAAACGGGAAATCCCGCTGCAACATCCCCCGTATGAAAAAGAACAAAACAATCGAAAGGATATCGTTTAAAAAAATTATAAAGGTAAAAACAGTTCTCTGAATAGGGAGGAGGGGCGAAAATCACTTACCCCCCCCCCCCCCCTCCCGACGTAAAACTAACATTCTTCAACTAAAATGACTAAAAACTCTTTAAAAACGATAAACAATTTTTTGGAATTTGAAATATTTCGCCAAATAAACAAAAAATACAATAAACTACATAAACAATAGATTTAAAATGTAAACAAATGATCACGCAACTCTATTTTTATAGCCAAAGTCGCCAAGCCACCACGTTACTTTAGTCCAGCCGATCAGTGCACGATGGCAACTCCAACCGATTAGCGGTCCGATCTTTTGAACGAAATTTTTTTAAACTTTATATATTGCTTAATTTGTTCTTTCCACCAAAGATAAAGATCTTCCACTGCACTGATCTTTTGTGTACAGAACTACCCTTTTGTAATTTAACTGGACGAAGATAAAATTTGTTTCGTCTTTAAATTCCATCATTTTTTCCTTTAATAATGTACTTATTAGTTAGATAATCCTTAACGTCTTCTTGACAATGCTGCCAAAACGCAGATGGATTTGAGCCGAGAAACAAATGTTGCTAGGTTCGGTACTTTCTGATCATTTGGTTAGGAAAACCTAAAGTACCGATCCGGTCACATGGTTCAACTACGACGACAAAACACACGTTTTGTGTGAATCTTTTAATACTTTAAAATATACCATGGGGCCTAACAATAGGTTAAAATAAATATTAATCATTTGGGAGATATAACCATTCAATGTTTAAATTAATTAATTAATTAACAAAAACGTTTCCGATGCGACCCATCCCGCTTCGAAACCATGCTTACCACAACTTAATTACACACAAAAAATTTGATCAAAATCGGTCCAGCCGTTTAAAAGCCTTATGGTGACAAACGTCCGCACAGAAGATATATATATATATATATATATATATATATATATATATATATATATATATATATATATATATATATATATATATATATATATATATATATATATATATCTTCTGTGCGAAGAATATATATATATATATATATATATATATATATATATATATATTCTTTTTAAATCTAAAGACTATTTCTATAAGCTAAGTTCGCACTAAAAAGTATGAAATTTACATATGAATAGCCAATAAAATTTAAATTAAAAATTGAGAGGAGAAACAGGCGGTATACTGCTCTGTACGAAGCTTTTACTCTACCGCCTATATTTTCTTCTCCTCCCAATTTTTAATTTAAATTTTAGTGCCTGCTTTAGAATTCAAAGAAACATACAGTGAAACCTCTTCTAGCGGTCGCCAGTCTTAAGCGGCCACCCCTCTTAACGGTCAATTTTTAGGTCCGTAGACTTAATGTGAAAAATACACCTAGCAACGGCCACCCAACCCTTCTTAACGGCCGCCGGGTGAGTGCGCCCATC